>NC_056736.1:786474271-786634271 GCF_019279795.1 Protopterus annectens | reverse complement strand
AACTTGGAGGCATGCAGGGCACCTGACCAGGATGCACCAAGACTGCGGTGAATACAGATATATCTTGCAATATATATTAATCTAATTAAGAAAAAGTATAGTAGTAACTACCAGTAGGTACAGTCTGTTGTGAGTGTACTGCAATGAATGTGCACATAGACCTGGACTGATATAAGTGAGTATTGCCAAGTACAGTACATAAAGAAAGTTAATACAACATTAAAAATGTTTTGGGAATAACATTTGTATTAATAATATATGTTCTGGAAATAAAGTACACCGGCATTAAAAATGGGAAGTAAATAGATTAACTGTATTCCTAATCTACAGGAAATACAGTACAACTGCAGTCAGAATTATGAAAAAATAAAGGTAGTATTGCATAGGTTGTGTGATAACAGATGTGTTCCAATGCCTGCATTATTTAAGGTGTAGAACAATAAAGATTGTCAGCTGTTTACCAATCATGGTGTCATGTCACCCTCAAAAAATCTGTGTTCTGTCAATTGTTGTGTGTATTCTGGACTGTAGCTCAATAAATCAAATATTACAGGCTTTGTGAAGTAAACTTGGGTATAACACCATGAAGTGAATGAAGGATGGCCAAAAAATAACTGTCATGCTAAAGTGCAAATATGGAGCTGTACTACAAGATATAATGCAATTTGATATTTGTTCTGCACTAAGATCTGAACCTTGAGTAATACTGTCTAAAGTATTATAGTCTGTTCTCCCAGAATTGTCTTGTGTTAACCTTGTATGCATCCCTGAACATAGGTATGCTGATGCAGGCAAGTATGAAAGTGTAACAGCTGTAGACTGCAAATATGTCATCTACAAATGATATGGGTCAGGTAGGCAATCCAGCACCCCAATATGGTCTGTCCAGATCACACATATTCCCATCCATGAGGCATTAATTGTGTACACCTGCATTCCAATTATTAATAGACAGTTCACCTACTATCTCTGTCATGCATGAATCTCATGTGTGTATGTTCAACTGTCACTGCAGTCTTGTGTGACACTCTACCTATATTACCAGATAACACTTTGTCACCTGGTGAGCTTTAGGTACATATCACTCAATCCCCAGGGACAGGTACTAAGATAGATTTATAGTAACAGACAAGTAGCAGTGACTATTTATAGAAACAGTTATGTATTAACAGATTTTCTCCCCACAGGACTTACAGCTAAATATATGTCTGTAGTAGCTGTATGAAGGGTATACTAATGTCTGTGTCCAGATGTAGTAGTATGTAAACAGCATTTCTCTTAGTTTGCTGCATGTGAGAATGGCATTGTGTACAGCTAGGATCAAAGAACAGAGTGGGTATGGTACCTTCCCCTTGTCTGCACCAATGTGTGATCTTAGAGTTAGTATAGATATGGATAGCTAGATAGATATATAGATAGATAGATAGATAGATAGATAGATAGATAGATAGATAGATAGATGAAGATTTCACAATGTTTGGAGTAGGTGCAGTGGTCTTACCCACCTGCAAAAACATTTAATTTGATAAATTCAGTAGATCAAGAGTTAACAACATTTTTCTTTATACATCTGCTGTTAATGAAGTGACAGATCACTGAATTGTCATATATATCTATCTATATAGAGAAACTGAGAAGGAGAGAAACACGTGCATATTGCTAGAAATTATTAGTATTCTCCTTGCCTGAAACAAAGTGTCCTGTGAGTCATAATATTTTTCCCATCAAGTTGGACTCCAGTACTTCTAGACAGATACTGCTGAAATAGTAGGGAAAGATTATTGTGAGCATTTGATGACTGCAAAAAGCAAGGCTAGCTGTAGATGTAATCTGTGGTCCTAATGGACAAGAATGCTTAATCATTCTGAATTGAGTAGAAAAATACAAGTACAGGTGCTATGGTTTATGCTTCCATGTCAGATAACCTAGAAGGAAGTTATTTTTTTTAGGTCATCTCTAGACTGGATAAGGGAACGGAAAAGAGTGAGATATAACGCAAATGACTCTCTTTGCTACATCAGTCAGTTTATGCACCAAACACATGCATCTTTGAGAAAGCTGCTAGTAAGATAAATCATACCAAGTCTTTCTTTTACTTCAACTAATATCAGAAGCATCAAAAGTTTTTGCAAATATGAATACAAAACTGGATAGGTTTATGAAATCTCAAGTAATGCACCCCATGAATACCATTTTTAGTAAAGACAGACCCCCAGATTTAATAAACTCTGTGTAGGAATAGTACAAGCCCTACACATAATGTTGGCAGCCATGTCTGCAGCTCTACCTCAGCAGTGCGCATGCATATTAATGAAGGCGTGCTACTGAGGGAGAGCCATGTACATTGCTACTGAATCAATGTAAGGGGGTGATACAGTGCTCAGAGATGTGTAACACACCCTCGGTACCGTCAAAGTGCTGGATGGCATGCATCTATATTAGATGAGTGACTGTTCCAATATTCGAATCGTGGATGGTTGACATCATATGATCGAAGGTCGGAAAGGTCGAAGGTGAAAGTTAATGGCTTTTCACACGCAGAATGGGAAATTTTCCCTTTCTGCACTGAAGTGTGCTCCTGGAGTTTGTATATTTAAGTAGGGGGCTGAGGGGTGTGCAGGGGGGTTTGCCCCTCTGCTCAGAGCAGTAAGGTAAGTTTTTTTTATTTTATTAGTCGATTTTTCGAACTTCGCTTATATGAGTTCGCTCATGTGAGGTTCGAAGTTTTGAAACTTCAACTATATAATATAGACCCTGACAGCACTTAAATACTAAAGTTAATTGTTTTACTTGGCCATTTTTATTTTTTGGGTTTGTAGGGAGTGTGTTGCAGTGTCCATAACACACCCCCTGTACTGTCAAAGTGCTGAATGGCACTGAAATATAAATGCTAAAATGTTATTTTCCCTTTTTTTCTTGTATTTGTGCAGCCCTTAGCAATGAACATGTGCCAGACATCTAAAAATAGAAACTGGATGTTTTTAATTTTAATGAAAAGGTCATGTTTAAGCATAACTGAGTGGGTTTGCATGATGCAGTACTCAGCAGGGCTTAAATGCAACTGAGAGCTATACACAACTGTTTAACTCTCATTACCATATCTTCAGTAGCTGAATGCTTTGAGTGATGGTCTCGTGTGTAGCAGGTGCATGGTTCAAATACTGGCCATTCAGCTTTTGTACATGTGATAGGGAAATGTTTTAAGTTTTTTTTTATGTATACATTGACAGTTGTTAACCGGGTTAGGCCAGCTGGACCAGAAACCCATTTTCAGTGGAGACATGAGGCTAAAAGCCTCAGTTACACACAAGTGTCCAATACATTAAAGTTATATTACCAGATATAGTGAAATGCACATGTTTAGGAGATATAAAGTGAAAATGGATGCACATAATAATAAAGTATCATTAATGAGCAATTACTTTCAATATTTTTATTTATTTATTTTTTTTAACTCTGGTTTGCCCATAGCTAAGCTCTGCTAAGCATTGCTAACCCAAGCCAAGTAATGCTTAAACAGGAACTGTTTTAGCAGTAATTAGCAATGCACAGATCCATTTAGCTGGTTTGGGTACTGCTTAGCAATCACAGTTTATGCAGTCCTCAGCTTAACTAAGTGGGATTGCTCATTGCTAAACATTGTTAACCATTTGCCAGTTTAACCACTGCTCAACTAAGCTTACTGGGTTTGTGCAGTGCTAAGCTTTGCTTAGCATTTTTAAAAATGGTCCAATGGTAGCAAAGGGTAGGAAAACAGCCTTATTTAAGCTGAACAGGCAGGACTACAGAGAGAACCTGTTGAAATGTTATCACTGCAGGAGCTATGAGTGGAGTTGGAGAGGGTGTATACTTCTGGACACAGCAATGGGGCATTTTGGAGTCCATGGTCATGGTTGGGCTCCTTGTTAAAGACCATGGCAACCAGTTGCTGCAGGGCCAGTACCAGGGTCTGAATATAAGTTAGAGGCCTGGGACCATCTGGCATGTGACCTCACCACTGCAACTGTAATCTCCTGCACTGGTGTGCAAGTGCATCATCATTATGATGAACTAAAGTGAAGAAAGGGTTAGCTCTTGGGCCAATGGATCCAAGACACTCAGGACCGCAATGCCCCTGAAGTTTTTAAGTAAAGGAACCATTACCAAAACCAGGTATATATATCTGATAGGCAGGTATGCACAATGATGTATTTTATCCCCACATATGCAGAGGAGAAGGCTCACAACTTGGAGGCCCATGCAGGGCACCTGACCAGGATGCACCAAGACTGTGGTGAATACAGATATATCTTGCAATATATATTAATCTAATTAAGAAAGAGTATAGTAGTAACTACCAGTAGGTACAGTCTGTTGTGAGTGTACTGCAATTAATGTGTACATAGACCTGGACTAATATAAGTGAGTATTGCCAAGTACAGTTCAATATAGATGAAAGCATGAAAAATGCTACTGTTACATAAAGAAAGTTAATGCAACATTAAAAATGTTTTGGGAACAACATGTGTATTAATAATATATGTTCTGGTAATAAAGTACACCGACATTGAAAATGTGAAGTAAATAGATTAACTGCATTCCTAAACTACAGGAAATACAGTACAACTGCAGTCAGAATTATGAAGAAATAAAGGTAGTACTGCATAGGTTGTATGACAACAGCTGTGTTCCAATGTCTGCATTATTTAAGGTGTAGAACAATAAAGATTGTCAGCTGTATACCAATCACTGTGTCATGTCACCCTCAAAAATTCTGTGTGTATTCTGGGCTGTACTTCAATAAATCAAATATTACAGGTTTTGTGAAGTAAACTTGGGTATAACACCATGAAGCGAATGAAGGATGGCCAATAAATAACTGTCATGCCAAAGTGTAAATGTGGAGCTGTACTACAAGATATAATGCAATATGATATTTGTTCTGCACTAAGATCTGAACCTTGAGTAATACTGTCTAAAATATTATAGTCTGTTTGTCACAGGATTGTCTTTTGTTAACCTTGTATGCATCCCTGAACATAGGTATGCTGATGCAGGCAAGTATGGAAGTTTAATAGCCGTAGACTGCAAATATGCCATCTACAAATGTATATGGGTCAGGTAGGCAACCCAGCACCCCAATATGGTCTGTCCAGATTACACATATTTCCATCCATGAGGCATTAATTGTGTACACCTGCATTCCAAGTATTAACAGACAGTTCACCTACTATCTCTGTCATGCATGAATCTCATGTGTGTATGTTCAACTGTCACTGCAGTCTTATGTGACACTCTACCTATATTACCAGACAACACTTTGTCACCAGGTGAGCTTTAGGTAAATATCACTCAATCTGCGTACAGCAGTGGCCCAGTAGTTCAGTGTGATAAGCAATATATGTATATATATATATATATATATATATATATATATATATATATATATATATATTTATATATTGTACATTTTGCCACACACAAACCAGGGTTGGAATCCATGGACATGTACTAAGATTGATTTATAGTAACAGACAAGTAGCACTGACTATTTATAGAAACAGTTATGTGTTAACAGATTGTCTCCCCGCAGGACTTAAATATATGTCTGTAGTAGCTGTATGAAGGGTATACTAATGTCTGTGTCCAGATGTAGCAGTATGTAAACAGCATTTCTCAGCAAGGTGATAACAGCAACTCCATTAAATAAAATGACATGAAGTACAGTACTATTCCAAGTTAATAAGACAAATTAAATGGTTTATTGTTGGTACAGCTGTCTGCCTGCTGCATCTGTGAATGTCTGCTGATAGTGTAACCCCATGCCTGCCAATGACTGTACTGTGCATGATACATGTCTCTCACGTATCACACTGTCATGGATAGTGATCACTGCTGCCAAAAACATTGGACATAGATATAAACCAAGTTGAAATACGCCAGTAGCACACTCACACAACATCAATGCAGAGTAGACCTTGGTAGTCATATTTGTTCCCCTGACAAGTAATAGTCCCACTGTAGTTATGTACCTGTAGGTGTTACAGCTTGCCCCTTACCATCCCATCTGGATAGCTTGAGAGGTATGTACATGCTACATAAGCTATAGGGCACTTGTAGACATAAAGTAAGGGCAGACTTGTAGAGTATTGAGCAGTACTGTTGTGAAAATATAGCCTGTACAGTTAGTAATGGAATGTCATTCTCTCCTCCTACCCCTTATCTGCATCACAAATTATTATTATTATTATACTACGGGTATGGTTCCATTTTCACATATGTTCTCAAAACCTAATGTTAGGCCTTGTGTTTTACTATTGGTTATATATTATAATGGTTGCATACTAACATACCTTATTGAAATACCAAGTTGTTGTCCTTTTGCTGTAACTGATATTGGCATGCGTTTACAATAATGACTGTTATTGCATTTATGCCTGTGTTCTGCATGCTATGCAATTCTATTGTTCTGGGTTAATTGAAACATCCATGCATGCTATTATAACTAACTTTAAAATATTCTGTTCATCACTAACCAATAGACTTTGACAAACCTCAACACCATAAAATGCTTGGGTAGGCTGGTTTCAGTGGATCTGCCTAGCCCATCTCATCTAGTGTGGCACTGGGTACCAGCACATCTGGACCCAACCTGGAGCTGGCTCCTCTGCTGGTCCTGCACCATTCTTGGGTGGAACCACCTCAGGGGACAAGGCCCATGCCCCCTCTTGGGCACTAAGCACGGAGATGATGTCATCACTTGAACTCAGTTCCCAGGCATGGTGAGCAGGGTTATCTAGTGCAACTTGGATGACTGAATGCACCAGATTGAGGGCTGACTGGCATACCTGGAGGGGCAAGCTGGCCCTGGTGCCCAGCCCCCAGCACAGCCACCTTTGGGGCCATGAAGGGGCAGTGGTGACTGCCCATGGGTGGGGAACTCAGTACCACTGTTGTCATCTGCAGGCACTTGGTCCCTCAATTCCCAAACACCCTCCCCTTCCAAGGTGTTTACACCCTCAAGTGTTATACACCACCCCTGTCCACTGTCTTGTCTGTCTGCAAACACAACCTCTCCTACCCAACTTACCTCCCCAAACATATCTACAACCCTTCTCAACATTCCACTCTCGCCTTAAAAAAAAGGGCATCTGTCCCACAAAAAACAAATCACCCCATACATAGCTCCCCATTTCACCCCCAAGTACACTGCCATAATTCAATCATCCCAGCAATTAATCAACAAAGTTATGTCACCCACACCCCTCCCTGTGGGATGTGAGGCACCAAATTCCAAATTGTCCACAACATCACTGCTGTTGCTATACAAGAAATGGAGAGCTATGGTCCTTCCCTGTACCCATCCTGCACATCCCTATTGCCTTTCATAGGTTCATAGGTAGGTACTAGGCTATTGGCCCAAGGGCCTATGTAAGCCTAGCCAACAAGGTTCCCTGGCTTACGTCACCCAACAAAGTTATTTTCCTGTGTTACTGTCGAGCAAAGACACAGAAGTGATCCCCGGAGTGTATTTCCTATTTCCCATCCACTCATCAAGATTTTTCTTGAAGAATGCTAATGAAGAACTTTGCTTGACATAGATAGGTAGCCTGTTGACATAGATGGGTAGCCTGTTCCAGAGTATGGGAAGTCTGTGGAACAGGAATCTATCCCTCCAGCATGTCCTGTTTATTGTGGTGACAAGGTTTAGGTCCCTAGAGCGTGTAGCTCAGAGGGATTGGGATTTCTTTAGGTGTAGCATGTCCAACAGCTCTGGGTTTGACATAGCTTTATATGTTAGGCAGATATCACCTTGGAGTAGGCGATATGCTACGGAGTAAAGCTGGAGTTTTTTGAGGAGGTCTGTATAGGACATTGGTTTGAGGCCAGTAATCCTCTTTGTGAGGTACTTCTCTGGCCTTTCCAGCTGCTGCAGATGTCTTGTGAGGTACCTTCCAAAAGGGGCATTGTACTCTATATAATGGGTCTAATGAGTGTTAAGTAGAGGGGAACAATGACCTCTTTTTTCCTGGATGAGAACCCTTTTATGATGAGGTGTGCCACATTGAAGGACTTCCTGACTACTGTAGTGATGTGACTATCAAAGGAGAGACTACTGTCCACCTGGGTCCCAAGGTCTCTCATCACACATTCGGTGTTAAGTAGATTGCTGCCTATGTTGTAGTTCATGGGTACAGAGTTTTTACCAAAAGGGATGGCACTGCACTTTTTGGCATTAAGCTTGAATCCATGGCTCTGACACCAGGCATCTGTCTCAGCGAGGCCCTTCTGTAGGATGTCCACATCATTTGGGGACTTGACTATGGCTCCTAGTTTGCAGTCATCTGTGAACTTCATTAGCCGGAGGCCTTCTGTGTTAGCCTGTACTTCAGAGATGTAGATACCAAACAGGAGAGGTCCCAGGATGGAATCCTGTGGTACTCCACTTGTCACTGCTTTGAGATCAGATTTGGAGTCTGCAACTTTTACAGTGTGGGTTCTGTCAGTGAGCCAGTTGGCAACCCATCTTGTGATGTAAGGATTTATACCTAGTTTAGTGAGTTTGGCTATTATTCCAGATTGGGGGATGGCAGGGCTGGCCTTAGCCAAAATGGCACCCTAGGCAAAGTAGTGTGTGTGTTTATAGGTTCACAGATTAGTACTAGGCTAACTAGCTTTGTGGGCCAATTTTAAGCCTAGCCAATTACACCATGTGAGAATCAAACCCTGCACCTTTGGTTTATAAGGCAAATACCTTAACCATTATGTCAACCTCCCATCCCATGCTCTGGTGCCCCTTAAGCTCCACCCACACCATAGTCATGACACACCCCTATTTGAGCCACACCCACAGGGTCACTCCCCATGAAAGCCACTCCAGTCATTTCTTTAAATTATTTAAATGCATTGGAAGAATAACTACATTGCAAGGTATCTTTAACTGCAACTACCTCTGCATAGTATTTTCTACTTTAAATATCAGAGCCAGATCATAGTCAGATGGGGCCCTAGTCAGGGTAATAGACTGCCCCCCCCAGAGCAGCCCCTTCTGCAGCAACCCCCTTCCCCCTAGTAGCAGTCCCCTCCTCAGCCATTCCAGTGTTCCATTATTTGGTTATTTCTCACCAGTTACCATACATACTGTTCTCTTATTTGCTTCTACAGTGATTACAGATATTAAAATAAAACAGCACAAACACAGGTAGCTATTTGCTAAACAATACAGTCTCACAATGAAAACAGACTTGGCATAAGCAGTAAATGTCTCTGCCCTTGAAACTTACATTCATTGAAATAGAAAAACTCACATTCATTGAAACGGCATGAAAACCCACATTAATAGAATATGCATCTGGCCAGTGAAGAATTAAGTTTGCCTGTGCGCTGTTTTCAAAACAGACTCTCTTGCACACATTTTTAGGTCCATGCATACATGCATTTGTTCCTTGATTCACCTTCCTGATTTCATTGAATTATATTCCTTGTATAATACAGCACTACTTGTTAGAAAGTGTTTTAAATTTGTAGTTTTAAACATTCTTAAGCAATGAAACAAAATGTATGAACCCATAACTACCCCTCAAGACTTTGTCATCACAATCCACCAATATTACTCCATGCACACAATCTCTGCAGAAGTAAAATCATCTGAATTCCACATTAAAGAAATCTGTAACTAATGAAGAGGTTGCTACTGGCAAAACAACTTCACATATCAATGTTTTATCTACAAATTCAGTGCCTGCTGCCCTTGAAGAATTCATTGCCTATATTACATTTAAAAATTGGTAAGTTGGCAATATTGCAATAGGAAATATCCAACAAGTTCATAGTCACTAGGCATCTCATACAACGGACATACTCAGGAGTGTATAACCCCTATCCCCCTTATAATGCACCAAATAATCAACAATCATATGGGTAATGCAATATCAGCACTCCATCTACATGGTGTTGGAGTAGAATCCACAGCCTTCTTCACCAAAGGCAATTATGCTACTAACACTGCTTTCAGATTTTACAACACAGTGTGCCATTTGATAAACAAAAAAACAGCTAGTTGCACATAGAAACATTTACACTTGTTGGGGTGTGTTTTAAATTTGTAGTTGTGAACTTTTTTCCAGTAAGTAATGAAACAAAATGTATGAACCAATAATGAAAAACTACCCATTTTAGAATATTTTAACTATAAAAGGCATCTCAAACATCTGTCATTACAACTCACCACTATCAGTCAATAAGGACAATATCTGCAGAAGTAAAATTAATCCGAATAATTCTACATTAAAGATGTATAACTAATGAAGTGGTTGTCACTGGCAAACAGCTTTCCATTTCAGTATTTCATCTACAAATTCAGTGCCTGCTGCCCTTAAAGAATTAATTGCCTACATTACATTAAAGAAAAAAATGGTAAGCTGGTAATATTGCAATAAAGGATGACTGAGAAACCAACAAGTTCATAGTTACTAGGTATCCTAAACAAAGGAGGGCACACTATGGAATGCAGAACCCCTACCCCCCTTAAAATGCACCAGATAATCAGCAACTAGGGCACTGCATACCATGCTTCCATACCTCTCATCCTCTTGGCACAAGAAATCTGAACAAAGGCAAAAGTTATGGAGGAGACAAAGGCCCCCAAACAGGGGCAGATTATAAATATTGTTCTTATAGACTTAGAAAGTAGGACTTGTATCCTTTTAGTAAGGTATCTCTGAAGGTATTCCAGTTGCTGCATGGGTCTGGATGGATACATGCCAAAGTCAGCATTATACAAAATAATTGACCTAATGAGAGCTTTGTAAAGGGGGACAACAACATCTCTAGATCTAGTCACAATCAATTTGTTTATAAGCTGTGCAATATGAAAAGGCTTTCTTATGACTCTGGGCACATGTTGGTCAAAAGTTAGGTCACTGTACACACAAGTTTCCAAATGCCAAACAATTGGGTCAGTTCTCAGAGGTCATTGTCATGATTTTGACCCTAATTACTATTTCAGACAAACCTTCCTGCATGATGGTTAAGTCATTTGGGGGTTCAATAACTGCTCTTCAGTCATTTCAAACTTAGCCAGCCAAAGCTCTTTGGTATTTCCTTTTACTTTTGAGATGTATATGCCAAGCAGAAAAAGACTCAGCACCAAACCCTGGGGGACTCCATTAGTGACTGGTCTCTTCCCCTATTTTGATCTCCTGCATCCTGTGAGCAAGTTGGAAATTCAGCTAGTGATGCAAGTGTTTGCTCTGACATTATTCATTTTTTGTACTACACCTGAGTAGGGGATTGTGTCAAAAGGCTTGGCTAGGTCAAGGTAATGGGGTGTGAATCATTTACCTTTAACCATTGCTTTAGTAACAAAAGTAAAGCTTAAAATTTGCCCATAATTTTGATCCTTGACTTTCTCTGGGCTGTTTTCAAACACATTTTTAGGGCCATGCATACATGTACGCATTCTTTAATTCACCTTCCTGATTGTATTAAATTATATTCCTTATATAATACAGCACACTTGTTAGTGTGTTAAATTTATTGTTTTGAACATTTTTCCAATAAGCAATGAAACAAAATGCATGAACCAGTAATGAGAAAACTGCCCAGTTCAGAACATTTCCATTATAAAAGTCTACTTAATCTTCTACAATCTGTATCCGTAAATATGCACAACCTCTGCAGAAGTAAAAGTCATCTAAATAATTCCATATTAAAGAGATCTGTAACTAACAAAGACGTTGCTGCTAGCAAACAACTTTATATTTAATTGTTTCGTCTACAAATAAAGTGCCTCTGTTACCCTTGAAAATAAATTGCCTATGTTACATTAAAAAAATGATAAACTAGTAATATTGCAGTTGGGAATGGATGGCAAATTGAGAATGGATGGCAAACTGACAATAGGTTCATAGTTACTAGGTATCTCTGCCTAGGCAGACATTCTTAGGACTGCAGCATCCACCCCCTTTAAAAGTACAACACATTAGAGTATTAGCAATCCATCTATATACTGTGGGAGTAAAACCCACAGCCTTCTGCATCAAAAGCAAGTGTTCTACCTGTTCTGCAACTAAAACAAACAGACATGCCATAAGCAGCACTAAACTTCCCTCCCCTGAAGAAGTATGCAACACAAAAAGCCAAAATTTATTTTGGGGGGGGTTTGTTGGAGTACATTATTTTAACAGCCCCATAGCATGTTCATGTGTTTTTTAAAATGAGTATCACAATTTTATATGCAAGGGAGGGTCAGGTATTGAGTTTAAAGTTCTTGTTGTAGTAGAGGACTTTCTGCCATAAGGAAATGCAAAAAAGATTATTTGAGAGAATTGAGCAATAGTTAAGAAGCAACAGGTTGTACACTGATGAACAAATTACTGTTGTGGGAAGGATGTTTTCTGTAGTGAAAGACAGTGGCATTCTCTTCAAAATAACATTTGTTTTTTTTTAAGAATTTGTTGGTTGTAGAATCAAGGTAATAATATGTTAATGTGTGAGAAGACCACTATCAACAAATCTTCTGGCTTCTGCAAGAAACTTAGAAATCTATAACCAACAGCAAGCATCAAGCATTGCAAATGACTTGCTGTTTATTTTGTTCTGCCTGAAACATAGAGTTATGAGTGTGTGTGCAGCGACTGAGTTGTCAAATACAGCAGTAAAACATATAGCAGCACAGTACATACCATTTACTCAACATACACCGATTGTTCCCTTTTCCAGTCTTGGTTTAGTTCCCTGAGAAACAAAAAAGCAATTTTCTCTTAGTTCTTTGAAACTTTCCACATCTGGAAATAAACAGTCAATATGTGAGGCACATGCACTGAGCAACAATGACTCCATACCAATTAACTGTGAAAGCAGGCAGCTGCAAACAAATATTGCACTAGCACTGTTTTTTTTAATAGCTTGCTGAGACCAGTCATTTCATCATGTCCACATAAGTCTAACTAGCCATGAGCTTCACTCAAATAAGCACAGTTTAAAAAAGAAATGTTGTCTTTCGGCTTTTCCCGGTTAGGGGTCGTCACAGCAGAACTCTGGTCCGTAAATTGTGCCCTTTTGAGGGCGCAATTGCTAGTCTCTATGGGCGGCAGTGAAATTTAAAAAAACAAATGCTGTTGTTGTCATTCAGCTTTTCCTGGTTAGGGGTCGTCACAGCAGAACTCCGGTCCGTAAATTGCGCCCTTTTAAGGGCGCAATTGCTAGCCTCTATGGGCAGCGGTGAAATTTAAAAAACAAATGTTGTTGTCTTTCGGCCTTTCCTGGTTAGGGGTCATCACAGCAGAACTTCGGTCTGTAAATTGTGCCCTTTTGAGGCCGCCCTGTACGGCGCCCTAGGTGGTCGCCTAGTTCGCCTATGCCTAAGGCTGGCCATGGGGGATGGTTTCAAAAGCCTTGACAAGGTCAAGATAGGCTGTGTGAACCACCTTACCCTCATCTACGGCTTTGGTGACTGCCTCAAAGAAGTCAATCAGGTTCTGGAGGCATGATCTGCCTTTCACAAACCTGGACTGGGTGGGGTCCAGAATTTGGAGGTTACCAATGTCTTTGTTTATGAGTTCCATGATGATATGTTCCATGGCCTTGCAGACCAGGCTCGTCAGGCTAATAGGTCGATAGTTCCTGGGATTAGTGGTGGCTCTCCCTTTGTGGAGTGGGATAACTGTTGCTGTGCACCATTCAGTGGGCACAAAGCCTGATGCAAGGCTATTATTGAACATGGTGCTTAAGTGGGGAGCCAGATTGTTCTGAAGTTCGTGTAAAATGCAGCCTGGGATTTTGTCCGGTCCCATGGATACTGTGTTTTTGGCTTTAGAGAGTGCAGCTTTTACCTGTGTAGTTGTGATTACAGGGACTCTGCATTATTCCTGTATAGATATGAGCCCTTTAGTGGGTGGGGGGGGGGTGTAAAGTTAGCACAAAACCTATCTGCCAGGATGTTGGCAATATCAGTTGGTTCTGTAAATTTCATGCCTTTGTGCTGTAACTGAGAGCAGATCTGGGTGTTACCATTGGGATTCTTGACATAGCTATAGAATGCTTTGTGGTTATCCTTGGAATTAGTGGTGATTTTGTTTTCGTAGCTAGCTTTGGAGGAGCTTATAAGGGATCTCAGCTTCTTACTGAGGTTGATCAGGGAGCTCCTCCACTCATGGGATTTTACTCTCTTTTACAACAGTTTCTTCCTTCTGTTGTACAGTTTATTTATGGCAGGGGACCACCACATTGGCTTCTTTTTTTTGGAGGATGGTGTCTTGGTTCTGTTTGAGATAGCATGATCCATGCACTGTGTAAATGCTTATAGGGTGCATTTGTGTAGGATTCAGCAGTTGTAACTGTATTGTCCATCTGCATGGGTGTCACGAAGTTCACCACTTCTGTCTTAAAAAGCATGAAGTTGGCTTTGGAGAAATTTTTTACCATGGTTTCTTTAAATTGGGGTGGGGGCGGGATGTGGATATCAAGGGTGATTAGGTTATAGTCGGATCGGACCAACGAGGAGTTGACTTCAGGTGTGGAACACCGGCCACTCATGTTGGTAATGACTAGGTCTAGGATATTGTTGCCCCTGCTGGCAGTGTGAATAAGTTGATCCAGGGCATTGGAGTTTATGAATTCCAGAAAGCATTGAGCTATGGAGTTGGTGCACAAGTAATTTTCCCAGTTAATGGTGGAGTAGTTGAAGTTGCCCATTATTAGCGTGTTTGGTTGAACCCTAATATTTTCCAGTACATCAAGAAAAGAGGAGTGGGACTCCTGGGGCATGGTGGGGGACCTATAGCAAGCTACAATTTGGATGCAGTTTTGCCCAGAGTTAGTTGCACTTGGATTACCTTGGATGCATTATGCTAAGCAACTAGCCTGGAGGTGTGGATATCCTTAATGAATATGGACACACCTCCGCCTTTGGTGTTTCGGTCCAGATTACATGGCCGAAAATTGTGGTATGAGTTATAGCCTGGTAGTGCAGGGGTGCTCACTGGAGCCTTGAACCAGGTCTCAGTCACTGCACAGATATCAATGTTCTCCATTTTAAGGAGTGCCTCGAGTGAGTGCATTTTGAGATTTAGACTTCTAGCATTGAGTAGCATTACCCTCAGTTTTTGCTTGCCTATTTCTGTTATGGTGGTGAATTTGTTATTTGAACCTTGCCTAAAAAAGGCACTATAGGGGCAGCAAGAACCTTAGCCAGTATCCGGAATCCCAGGGGCAACAGGTGCAGGCCATCTGTGGCAAAGCATCGTGGTCTGTCAACCATGTCATCCCAAGCAGACAGATACTGGATCCCCTTAGAATTACACCAGAAGCTTAGCCAATTGTTGAAGTCAATCATTTTGTCCTTGTACTGCGGTATCATTCGGGGCAATGGCAGGAGGTTACTTAGAACTAGGGCCATAACTGCCTGGGCTACAAGATCGGAGAGCTTTTCCATGTCTCTTTTCATGTAGTCCAGGGAGGTACGTCTCAGCTCATTCACACCAACATGGACAATGACAGAGTCATATCTGTACTTGTTGTGGAGTGACCTGAGTGCATGGTTATGTGGTGGATCCTGGCACCTGACAGGCAGCTGACAGTAACCTTCTCCTTGTTTAGCCTGGTGAGTGGGATATCAGTGTGCCTGAGTCACCTATGACTAGTGTGTTGGGTATGTTGTTTTGCCTTATTGGCTATGGTTGAGTGACACACTGAGTCTGTGGGCTATGTGTCATTTGGGTTGTGTTGGGGGATGGAGGTTGCTTGCATTTCTGCTTTGGAGGTCTCTGTTGCTTGGGCAGATTATTATTGAGAGCCTCCGTGAATGTTTTTGTGTTACTATGTGTGGATTTTGGTGGTGTAGATTTAATGAGAATATGTGATGAGTGTGGTGTGGTGCAAATGTTTCATATTGTTTTTCCTCCTGCTTGCCCCCATTTTACCACTTTCCTATCACCGCTTTTTTTCCTTTCTTTTTTTTTTTTTTGAAATAGCACAGGTTTAAGTTGGACTAAGTGCCATTTAGCATCTCAGCGAGTCACAAAATCCACCTAAAACTGCTTTAATCACCTTATCTGATTCTGACACTTTCTGCACATCAATAAAAAAACACCACTGCCAAGTCTTAAACACAGGACCCTCTGAACTAAAGCATAGTGTATTAAACCACTAGGCCAACCCAGCTCGGGAGCTTATGTGTGTTTCTATAAATTCAAAAAGCAGGAGACCAGGATCCCATCCACACAAATGTTTATTGAGCGCTTTCGTCTCTTGAATAGAAACTTATTCAGAATAACACAGCATATTACCCAACAGTCTTATATATGCTATTCTAACAAATTAGTTGTCATCATTAACTAATTAATAAAATAATGTCCTGAAAGGACATAGAAACATTTAGAGAGCAACACACACTCAAACATATATATATATATATATATATATATATATATATATATATATATATATATATATATATATATATATATATTGCACTCACAGTAAAAAAGAAAAAAATATGATTAAAAACATTTAAAAGATACTTGACAATTAAATGTATCCTATAATGAGTTAAAAATAATCAAAGCAACAGATGTCAATATTTATGCATATGAAAGTATATATGTATTTGTTGTTTATTAGCATCCTACCCTAATAGTAGGTATCGATGACTGTCATATAAGAAATTGTGCCTTGAGCCTGAGAACAGAGCTGATGGATACCGCACTAAGAACCGGTGCTTCAGATGCATTTGTCCTAATTTCCATCTAAGCTCAGCCATTTCTAGGTAATCATTGAGTGGCCCACCTCTTTCACCCGTCCTAACCTGCTCAATAATAATGAATCTGAACCCATGTCCTTCATTGGTTACTATATGTCCTGCTAATGCATTTTTAACATCTTTCCTACTAATGTAATAGTAGTGTCGGTAAATTCTACTTCTAAATGCATTTTTAGCTTTACCAATGTAAAAACACAGGGCAAGGTACACCACTCCTTTACTGCTGCAGAAAACTTTCCCTCGTATAGTGTGTCTCCCATAATTGGGAATATAAATCTCCTTGGCTTCAATGATACATTGGCATTGTAGGCAATAGCAGCATTTAACCACCCCTGCCCCTATATCAGGATCACATTTCTGCCTTTCCAACATATTTTTGATGCTACATTCCTTTTTATATGCAATGTTGTGAACAGGACCTAACAACTGTGCCTGTTCTGCCGGCAGGGGCGTGCACGAGAGCTCCAGCACTAATCTTGCATGGACTAAGTCCTGGTATGCAAATCAGCTAATTTTCAGGAGAAATCAATGCAAATGAGGTGATTTTGCAATCCAAGAAGCTTGGAATAGCCCGTGCAAGACTAGTGCAATCTGCAGAAATGTACTCAGTAATCGAGTACATTTCTGCAAATTCCAAAACGGAGCTATGACAGCTCCAAATAAAGGCTGCATATCATTAAAAAGCATGCCAATAGCCAAGTATAAGGCCAATGGCATTGCAAACTGCTTAAAAAAGTAAAAAAAATGAACTTTTTTTCGCCGATCTCGGCTGTTTAAGCATAGGGCAGTGGCGCGCAAACAGGCTAGGGGATAAAATAAGAAAATAAACTTAAAATGAGCATTCTAACTAAAAGCAGTACTCTGCCATGCAAGTCAATGGCAGGCATAAGACAACCTGGCCAGTAATTAATGGTTGCTAAGGGGGGAGGCTCAGTGTGGGACATGTAACTATGCATTAACAGGCAATTCTATGCAAATGAGAGAAAGGATAGTGAATCCCAGATTTACCCAGGGTGTGATGCAGGTCCCAAGAGTGTAAGAGTATAAATACCTGGGTGCAAGACTAGGAGGTAGGTGACTTCATGGAGTGTTGTCAGGCATACTGTAAGTGGATTGGAGCCCTGTGACTCGGGATTGCTCCTAGCTTAGCACAGCTAAGCTAGAGGTGTGTCCAAACCTGCCTAGCACTCTTTACAAAGTGTAAGCAGGTGTGCGCACCACGCACTGGGTTTTACAGGAAGAAAAAGGAAGTTAAACCAGGAAATAGCAGCTCTGTGCACATTTGAGCACTCTGTTTGTGCGGCGCACACACTGGCTTAATCAGGGAGGCAATGGGAAGGGAAAACAGCAGTAGGAAGGTAATCAAGGAGAACAAGCTTAGCTGGCAGGTGAAATGTATCATAATCAGCCAATTACACAGGCAGCAGACCAGCCCAGCCCAGAACACTACTATAAACTAAGCAAACACCTTCCCCTCTGGTTTTTCCACACTCTACACCATCAGTATATACAAGAGGGGAAATTTTATCAAACAAACCTACAAAATGATAGGGGCTGCAGCAAGCAACATAGAACAACATGTGCAAGAGGCTGAGGGAACTGAGGATGTGAATGCTGCCAAACAACCCACAGTGAGGAGACAGAGAAGAGTGTACAGACCCATGGTAACCTACCAGGGTCACATGAGCTGGAGATAGTGGAGTGATATAGGGTGAACAGAGACCTCCTACAGCAAATTGTTGAGCTGTGCCGGCCACACCTGACACACCAAACTGGCCGAGGGAAACCAATCCCAGTGGATTCCAAGGTTTGTGTAGGCCTAGGTATACTAGCCACAGGTACCTCCCAAAGTACAACTGGGAAAATCTTGGGGATCTCACAGGCATCAGCATCCAGAGTATTTCACCAGTCCCTGGATGCCATGGCAGCACATGTCAGTGAGCACGTATATTTGCTCAACACACGTGAGGTGTTGACCAGCAATATGCGTCTCTTCCACCAAATAGCAGAATACCCTGGGGTAGTGGGTACTATAGACTGCAGGCACATACACATCAAAGCACCCCCCCCCCTGGTGAGCAGGGTAAGGCCTACATCAACCGCAGGGGCATCTCCTTCATCAACTGCCAGGTTGTATGTGATGCCCAGGGCATTATAATGAATGTGTGTGTGCTGGCTGCCCTGGAAGCTATGATGAGTCACACATATGGCATCTGATGCAGCTGTACCACAGATTTGCCATTGTGGACATCCCCTGCGGTCACCTAGTGGGGGATTCTGGGTACACACTGGAGCCATGGCTGATGAGACCCATCAGAAATGCACACACACCTGACCAACAACACCATAATGAGGCATAGACACAGGCCAGACATATAATAGAGCATATGTTTGAGATGCTCAGGTCATGGTTCTGGTGTCTGGACACATCTGGTGGAGCCCTGCAATACTCACCAGCTACATGTACCTAAATTGTTATGGCATGTGCTATGCTACACAATATGATCCTGTGGAAACAGCTGCAGCAGGAACAACATGATGCAGGGCCACACAGCTCCCCCCCACCAATGCCAAGGCATGTATAGGCACAGAGTGACTCAGAGGAGGAACGACCTGAGCCTGCCCAAGTAGGCAGAAGGAGGCATGCCCAGTATGACCTGGCCTTGGCAAAGAGGCAACGCATAGCATATGCACTGATACAGTAGGGACCCAGGGAATGACACCTCTCTCTGACTCACACAGACAGTAGAAGGGATGCCAAACATGACACTACCTGTGCTCAACCATGTATAGGGAATGTACTATGCGCATCTGACATAAGCAGCCCTCCAGCGCCATCCTCAAGTCTGGCACACCCTCAAGGTAAGTCAATCAACCTATCAGTTGCCAAATGGAGTAGAATGTGTTGTTGCCTGTAGCTATGGTATGGATGTGAGCATGCAAGGTAATTGGGTGGGCGAATGTCATGGCAGCAGACAGTAAACACCCACAGTGGCACCATGACATCTGTAACACATACTGGAGTCATCATAGTAGCCAGTACTACACAGGTTGACAATACCCACTGCAGGAAATGGGCTGAGCAACATGTGTGTCCATAAGACCCACACATGCCAGTCAGGAAGGTGCACATACCCAACAACAGTTTCAGTCAGCAGGACAGGTGTAGACAAACACAAACAAATGCTGCACTATGGTCTCTGAATGAGCGCTATTTGTATCCCCTCCCCCAGGCCTACACAGACAGACTACAGCAGGCCAGGCAGTTGGATGTAAGTTGTGAAGGCTAGGAAGTCAGAAACAAATATGTCAATAATTAAAGCTAAGATCTGTAGTACAATGGTATGCTTCTAGCCAGCATGAAAGGTAAGACTACAGACTGAAATGGAGTACCTGACATACCAGTACAGTCCTAGCAAATGTGTACAAGCATCAGGTGTGTGTACAAGTGTCAGGTGTGCCCCTCCCATCCTATGTACACTTGTAGAAACAGTCAGGTGCCCGCTGCTATGCAGAAATGTCACAACAGTCGATGCCAAATGACAGAGGGATACCCTGCATACCCTGCAGACACATCATGGTACCTGTCGGTGTACAACACAAAGTTCAGCACCTCAGTACAAACTACCTGAACTTAATCCACACATGCAATACAGATGGCCATACTGGGCATGCTCACACACTTAAACACATAAAGGCCATGTTTGCAAACACCAGTGGACCAGACATATCTGACAGCAGCAGTTCTTAGTGCAGACACATGTCAGTATGCACCACTCCTGCCTCTCACACACAGTGGATAGGAATACAGACACATATGTAAGGACAACACACTATAATAAGCCAAAGGTAGATGGACATAGATGTTTGGAAGAGGGTGACTGTGACAAGGACCCATCCGGGCCTGTCCCACCCAGCACACAGCCAAAGGGCCCCAAACACATGAGGTGCATATGTCACTCACTAGCCACCAGTATCTGTCAGCATGACTGACTATGTGGTGCACGTGCCAGCTGAGCAACATGACTGTATAAGGAAGTAGTCATCTAGTAGCTGTATACAAGTACCTGTGACATATGACCCATGTGTGCCCGCATGTGGCATGTCAACCCCTACATGAATGGGTTATGGCCCATGCACAAACTGCCCTCCCCATAGCAGTATTATAGCAAGCCTACTGAGGTCATCCAATTTGTAATACACCTTTGGGGGAGCTGTAGCTCAGTAATCTCCATGGCCTGTCCCATAACTGTGTACTGCTGTAGTGATAAACAAGTTAGGTAGTAGTTTTAACCCCAGACTTAGCAATTGTATGAGTGTGTGTTTGTGTGTGTGCCTGACTGTGGAGAGAGAAATGCTTTTTAGGCTACTCACACTCCATACAATTCATATACACAACTGTGGCAAGGCTGCTGATGTCACTCGTCTAGAAATACACCTCTGGGAAAATCATAGACCTGTAATCTCTGTAGCACATCTTGCAACTGCATACTGCTGTAGTGTGCTAAAGTAGTTCGGTAGGTGCTCTAACCCCAGACCTGACATCTGTGTGTGTGTCTGACTGAGTGAAGTGCAATGCTTTTTAGGCTACTTACACTCCATACAATTCATATACTCAACTTTGGCAAGGCTGCTGATGTCACTCGCCTAGAAATACACGTCTGGGTACAGCAGAGCCCATTAATCTCTGTAGCGAGTCTTGTAACTGCGTACAGCTGCAGTGTGCTATAGAACTGTGGTAGGGTTCCATCTCCACCCATGGCAGTTCTGGATGTTTTGTGTGTGTTCCAATGTCTGTGTATGTAGGAATGCATTATAGGCTACTCACTCACAGTACATTTTGAATGCCCTACTTTGGCAGTCCTGCTGATGTCATTCATTGTGAAATACAACTTTGTGGGAAAAAATCTGTAATAATCCCTGTGGTGCTACCTATATGTGCTGTGTGATATAAGCCTTGGTTAGGGGTTCAATGCCCACACATATCAGTTGTGGATGTTTTGTGTATGTTTCACTGAATGTGTGGTCAGAGGTTCATTACCCACACATGTCAGTCGTGGATGTTTTGTGTGTCTGACTGCCTGTGTATGGAGCAATGTGTTTTAGGCTAGTCACCTGTAGTACAGTTGAAATGCCCTTGTTTGGTAAGCCTGCTGATGTCGTTCATTGTGAAATACATCTTTGGGAAAAACTTTCCCTACTAATCCCTGTAGTGCATCCAGTAGCAGCTCTATGCTGTAGTGTAAAATAGACCTTGAGCAGGGGTTCTATGCCCACACATGTCGGTTGTGGATGTTTTGTGTGTGTCTCATTGTCTGTGTAGGGAGGAATGCATTTTAGGCTAGTCACTCACAGTATAGTTGAAATGGCCTTCTTTGGTAATCCTACTGATGTCATTCAATGTGAAATACACCTTTGGGGAAGAAGTACTTTAGTAATGTCCACGGTGTGTACTATAACTGCGTAGAGCTGTAGTGTAATATCCTCCTTTGGTAGGGGCTTAACTCCCAGACATGACAGGTGTGTGTGTTTGCAACCCGTATCCTGTGTAGAGGTGGGTGTGAGTGTTTGATACCTGTGGACAATGTGGAGGGGGTTTTGCTTATTTCTTTTATGGTGGCCCTACTATCACAATGTCAATCATACAGGGATAACAGATGTAAATTAGCTGAGAGGCTGGAGTGCAAAGCATTACCCATACATGTGACATCAAGGCCAGCCACATGTTTGGCTGTGGGGGGTATGCCTATTCGTACAAGACGTATAGTGTGTGGGGCCTCTCAACCCCATTAACAGTGCATGTGGACATATGTGTATTTGTTAATCTGCCATTGCTATCTACAGATGTATGGCCATATATACCTATATAGGTTTATATATCTGCTAATATATAATTATGCAACCCCTAACTGGGAAAAGCCAAAAAGACAAACAACTATGTCCGTATACACCTACATAGATATATATCTACGTACACATATGTAACATGCTGTGTATATGTAGACATATAGGTGTAGACACATATATTTGTCGATTTAGGCATATGCATGTATATATGTGCATATATATATATATATATATATATATATATATATATATATATATACAGTTTTAGAAATTAATATATATATATATATATATATATATATATATATATATATATATATACATATCTAGATATGTTGTATCTGTTTAGATATTAATATAGGTACACACACATACAGCTAGATGTCGGTATAGATTCTCTGTACTGTTGTATGACTGGACTGGATGATATGTTTCTGCAAACATAAAGTTGCTTTCTATCTGTCATGGCTTAGTGGTAAATCACTTTGTCTGTGGTGTGCAGCGTCCTTGGTTTGAACCTTACAACAGCTGTTTGCTTTGTTGCTGGGCAGAACACGGCCCATTTGATACATAGTGATTAAGGCACTTTAAAGCAGGTTTGCACAACAGTAAGCACTGCTAAGTTACACTTACTGTTTCTTATACTGAGTTATCTCTTGAATTGCTTGACCTATGTAGGCATTGCTTACACCCATGCAAACAGGCTTAATCCTGCCTACTGCTGCTTAAAAGTGCTTACTCCCATTTACCCTGCGCTAATTCCTTTAAAAGAAAAGAAAAAGGGGTTGATAGGAAAATGGTGAAGAAAGGGGCACAAAGAGGGAAAAACAGTAGGGAAAATAGCTAGGCATGTGCAGGAATGGTGTAGGGAAAGTCCATAGCTGCCCATTTCTTCTACAGCAACAGCTGTGCATATACACTGTATTTGGAGGTGGATTTGGACACTCAAACCCCCTGGGAGAAGAGTGAGCACAACAATAATTCATTGTGATGCCAATTAGTCCGGATTACATGTGTCCAGTGGGCACGTGTGCAAAATGGACAGCTATGTATGGGACATGATTTTTTTTTGGGAACAGATTGCCCTTTTTTTATCAGGTGAGAGTGGGATGTTGGGGAGGGGTAGTAGGTATATTTGGGGAGGTTGGTTGGGTAGGTAAACAGACAAGACACAAAAGACGCATACATGGCCAGTATATGACACATGTGGGGGGTAAACACGTTGGACGGGGAGGGGTGTTTGGAAGTCACAAGCCCATCAGCCCCCAACTGAAAACAGTGGGACTGAGGTCCCTACCCATGTGCAGTCACCACTGCACCTTCACAGCCCCAAAGGTGGCTGTGCTGCGGGCTGTGTAGGAGGGGCAGGTTCACCCTCTCATAGTACCACTCGGCCATCAAGCTGGCATAGCCGGTCTCGATACTCCTGATCGAGCTCCCGATGCACCTTGGCCTGGACCTGTTGATGGGTGAATGGTTCCCCTCTGCACCCGCTCTGAGGGGGGGTGAGCCCCATCCCCCTGCAGTGGTTCCCCCCAAAGGTGGTGTAGGGCCCATGGAGGAGGAGGAGGTCCCAGGCTGGGCCCCAGATGTGCTGGTGCCTGGTGCCATGGCCAGATGAGGTGGGACATGTGGGACCATTGGAACTGGCTTTCCCATATGAGCTGTGTTGTCACAGGTGTATGACAGGTATGGGTTAGTAACAGTCAACAGCATTCAGGATTAGTTATAACAGCATGCATAGGTATTCCCATTAACCCAAAACACCAGATTTAACACAGTTGCAGAGCAATCAGAACACATGCATATATGGAACAACAATGGCCATTACAAGAGCATGCAGGTTTCATTGATGGCAACAGGTCACCAATATGGGTGTATTTTAACATGGAACAACAATGGTGTAACTGTCAAAATTCGTACAACACAACGATACCACACCAAGAATTTTATTACATAAAGCTTTCGGGTCTACACCCTTCATCAGTATGAAATAATACAATAAATCAACATTTAAATAGGAGAAACCATAGAATCACATGCTTCAGCCCATCCCACATCCTAACCAACAATCAAACCTTAAAGAAATATCAAGTCACAAAATTACTTAATGCTGCCCATAGAGTACAGTTTAAAAGCAAGATAGAAAATACTTTACTATACATACATACATATAGAACTCCTTCTACAAATAAAAAACTTAAAATCTATTAAAACACATTATTCTATATAAATATCAATAATCATTAAAAACAAATATAAGCGCACACATATACATATACATATACAATACATATATATATATATATATATATATATATATATATATATATATATATATATATATACACACACACACACATATATATATATATATATATATATATATATATATATACATATATATATATATATATATATATATATATATATATATATATATATAAATATATATATATGGACACATGCTCATACCTATAAACATAACTTAAACATGCAAAAACTAATGCACTATAATGTAAAACATTGTCAAGTGCTCTAAAACCATTGTGCACAAGTTATTTAAAAAAACTTGTTAAAGCCTCTCCCTCTGCTTCTTAACTAGTACAGGCTTCAAGCTGAGTGCATTGTTTAGACCAGGAGTTGTATCTGCCTGGAGCCTAATAATCCACTCCAACTCTTTCAACTCTAAAGTGTTATTGATATCACCTTTCCTTATACTCACTTCTACTTTACTTAACACACTAAACTTAAAGACATGTTTTTTCACCTTTATCTATAACATGCTTACTCAAAGCATTTGTTAATACCTTTCTCCTTATTTCTGATTTATGCTCCACCATTCTCTCTCTTATGTTCCTAATCATTTTGCCCACGTAAAATGAAGTACACAACAGACATGTAGCCAAATAAACTACCCTTTCCTCATTACATGCTGTTAACGTTCTTAAAGTAAAAACTTCTCCACTTATGGGATGCTGAAATATATTATCTCCTTCATATAAATCATTGCAGCATGAACAATTGTAACACTTCATTGTTCCAGCTGCTTTATTTATTCCCTTAATTTTTGTTTCAAAGTCCTTATAACATAGCTTTTGCTTCAAAGCCTCAGAGCTCCTATGGGCAAACCTTGGCCTATCACCCACAATAGATTTTATCTCAGTCATAGCTAATAAAATTGGCCAATTCCTCTCAATTATATTACACACATTACGGGTGTTCAAATTATATGTTGTCAAATACCTCACAGTTTCATTAACTACATGTGGCTCATCACTACCTACCGCATTGCCTCCGTCTAAAATTGGTCTATACATAATCTGCCTTTCCTTCATCACTTCCTCACCTATTTTATCTATTAACTGTTTATGATAGCCACTCTTCTCAAACTCTTTTGACATAATCTCCATCTGCTCACTAAAAATACTATCAACCGTATTTAGCTTACTCATTCTAATAAACTATGCTTTCATTATTCCTTTAAAGATATGAGGGGCATGCATACTACTCCTATTCACATACCTCAATACATCAACCTCCTTTCTAAAGACCTTAGACTCTAATCTATTATTAACCTTAAATAAAGTTACATCCAGGAAATTCATACTACTACACGAAGCTTCCATTTTAAACTTTAGAAAATCAGTCGAGCCATTCAGATATTGTATATAGGTTTCCAGTTCCATAAAGGAACCTTTCCATACCAAAAAACAGTCATCCACAAATCTTTTATAAAACAATACTTTCTGATTCAGTCGACTATTTTTATCCAATATAACCCTTTTCTCCCATTCATAAAGGACTAAGTTAGCATATGTGTTAGCAATGGGCGTACCCATCGCCACACCTGAAAGCTGTAAGAATGGTTCACCATCAAAAATGAAGACATTATGTAACAAAACCACTTCCAAAAGAGAACAAATAGTCTCAATGTCTCTTCCGTACATCCTTATCTCATTATTCAAAAATTCACGTATGGCATTAACTCCATAAGTATTGGGTATGACGGTAAACAACGAAGTAATATCCATAGTAACCATAATATATTCATCTACATCACTACTCAATTGCCAATTATAGAGATTACTTAAAAAATCATTCGTATCCTTCAACACAGTAGAACAAATTTTTAAATACTTCCCCAAAATACTCTGTAGATATTTGGAGTTACGCTCCGTTACCCATCCACCACCCAAGACAATAGGTCTCAATGGTGGATTAACAATACTTTTGTGTATTTTTGGAATACCATAAATTTGAGGTACTCTGGGACATGGAACACTCAAATAATTAAACAACTCCACATTTAAATCATCACTTATCTGGAGTTCATATATTGCCATATTAACATCGGTAATCACTTTCTGAACATCTATAAAGTAAATTCTTCTAAAGGTGTTCACATCATTCAACAACTCTTTAAAACTTGCAAAATAATTATCCCTCTCCATTACAACAACTGCTCCCCCTTTGTCAGCTTGCTTTATTATTATAGTATTACATGCTTGTAGTTCCTTTAAAGCTAAATATTCAAGATATGTTATATTATAAAAACTCTTATGGGCAGTATTTCACTTATAATATAATCGCAATTCACGCTCAACAATATTAGAAAATGCTATCAATATAGGACATAGCACCGGCATAAACACACTTAATCTTCTACATACTGGTGCGTGCAAATCTGTTTTTAAAAATCAATTTAAGACTAACAAGTCGTGCAAATGATTTTAAGTCTATAATCGCTTGAACAGCATCATCCCTTGTACTGGGGATAAATTTCAAGCCTTTACTTAACAAAGATAACTGCGTCTCTGTTAATGAAACCTTAGAAAGGTTCACAGTACCTTTATTCAGTCTATCTGTTGCTTGATAGACTTGTTGTGCACTAGTGGACTGTTGCTCTTTCTCTTCCCGAATGCAGACTGCTGGTGTTGCGAGCGAAGTTCTTTTTGTTGTAACTGCAAAACAACCTTCTCCGATTGTTTCAAAAGAAAAGGAGAAAAAGACATTATCTCCCTTTGCAGTACTTTCTTATTCACGTCTGCAGGACTAGACGCCATACATTCCCTCACCTTGGGATGTACAGCATCATCTTTTCTAACGTCGGCCACACCATTATTGGAAGACGATCCCTGAACCACGCCTTCCTTATCAGTTAAAGGTACAAAACCATTTTCGACCACAGAGACCGATTTATGAGCAGTTTTTATATGTGAAGCATTACACTGGATAATTAAAGCTGCATGTATATGTGTGCACTTAGATTTGTTTTTAATGATTATTGATATTTATATAGAATAATGTGTTTTAATAGATTTTAAGTTTTTTATTTGTAGAAGGAGTTCTATATGTATGTATAGTAAAGTATTTTCTATCATGCTTTTAAATTGTACTTTATGGGCAGCATTAAGTAATTTTGTGACTTGATATTTCTTTAAGGTTTGATTGTTGGTTAGGATGTGGGATGGGCTGAAGCATGTGATTCTATGGTTTCTCCTATTTAAATGTTGATTTATTGTATTATTTCATACTGATAAAGGGTGTAGACCCGAAAGCTTTATGTAATAAAGTTCTTGGTGTGGTATTGTTCTGTATTTTAACATGGCACATGCATAGAAACAAATGTGAATATCTATAAACCATTAGGGCATATGTCCCAACAAAAGTTTGGAGTGTACACATACCAGTTGAGGAGTGTCATTGGGTTATTTTGCACATATGGTAAGGGTGAGAGAGAGAGTTCAATTAACAACTAATATATCCTTGTAGTTTTCACAAAATTCTTAGTCACTGCAGTGATCTTTCCCTTACATGTATTATTACACTACCCAATGGCCTTATATTGTACACTGGTATGTTTATAGATTATTATATACGTGACCTGTGTCGTACATACAGGTGTGACAGGCTGCAGGTGTTAATGCAAAATACACTTTGGGTAAGGTGCTAGAATGACAGGTTTGTTTTCATATACATTCTCTGACTATGTACATGTTTGACTATGAGTTATATGTCATTGACAGCTGCTTACATTTCTTGGATCAAAACACTGAATTGTTTGGGGAATAGGGTACCAGACTGGTGATAAGGGCCATTTATCTGGACATGCTGGACACATTGGAAAAGTTGCGGGGTATGAATATGCATACAACTTTCAATTTGAACATTCTAGCAAATTCTGTAAAGTTGGGTGTAATTATGCATACAGCTTTCTATCTGAACATTGTAACAAAATCTGTACAGTTGTGGGGTATGATTATGCATACAACTTACTAGGACTCCCAGGATTCAAATTCCTGTTGTGTGTGACAAAAAAACTATTACTAACATCACAGTACACTCTGCTATCAGGGATATGATGCAAAGTGTTTGACTGTTTTCTAAGTTACCCTAACTTGTACAATATGACTGACCTCTTGTCACTTCCAACATTGTTATGCAGGACTTCATACACATTTTATCTGCATACCACAGTGTGGGTGACACTGCTTAAAATACAACAGTACTATTTATAGTATGGAACAGGTCACCAACATATGAGAGAAGAGTAAACAGAAGCACTCCAGGGGTTATACCTTTATTCACAGACTATTACACATTTATTTCTACCAACACTTTCTAAGGCTCATATGTATTTGTTATGACAGTACATGCAGACTGATTACTAACCTGCCTTGTGACGCAGCCTTTGCAGCCCAGCATCATGGGCTTGCTGGTTCATAGCCTGCTCATCTACAGCTGTCAGAGAAATGCAGCGATATTTAGCCATACCTATCCATAGTATACGCAAGTTAGGCAATTATTTACTACTTAGTAGAAGGAGTACTTACTCAGTACTAGGGTATTGGGTATCTGCTGAGACTCCTGGATCCACTGTTCCAGTACATCCCCCCTCTACCGCTTCAGGTCAGTATGGTGGTGCCTGACCTGCTCACCAGTCCGGGGGATACCTGTGGCACTAGTGAAGTCATGGGCGAGACTGTCCCAGGCTTCCGTTTTATACTGTGAGCCCTAGTACTGGCCCTGCAGTAGTCTCTGCTCATGGTGTTTTACCAGGAGCCATACCATGATTTTTGACTCCTGGATGCCCCAGCTCTGTGCTCTACGTTGAGTGCCTTCACCCACACCAGCCATTCTGCCTGCAGTAGGAAGCTACAACCCATTATGAAAAGTATTCCTGCCTGTGGGGTTCAAATACTGCCAGTTTCCTGCACTTTCCCGTGATTGGCCAGGTTTGAAAAGGCTAAGCTATGAGCATACATGCTTACATAAGATTGGCACTGCTTAAAGAGGTATACCACTAGGCAGATTGAATTGGCTCCCCTACACATTGCTTACACTTACTAACTTGAGCTGTGCTGCATTTAGTATTGCTTAATAGTTAATTAGCACTATATCTGACATTTGGCAATGATTTATTCTTCATTACAGGTTATATATGTGTCTGGTATCATGGTTCATGTGTACATACACTGTATGGGGACCTGGGGACTTCTACACTTTATTACAACAACATCTCACATCTATACTTACTGCAGTACTCCAGTTCACATATTTATGTTATGTAGCAGGTTATACCACTTCACACTGTACATAGATTCAGTTCACATGTTTGGTTTGACTTTCCTGTGGTGAGGATTAGTTTGCTGATACCTCAATCATATCATTGCTATGATGGCTTAGTGGTTAACTACTGTGACTGCAGGGTACTGAGTTTGAGCCTTGTAGCAAAAGTTTATTTTTTTGCTGGGCAGAACATGAGTCGTTGGATACAGAGTGAATAACGCACTTTAAAGCAGTTGTAAGCGGGTATGTGCAGGTTTGCACAACAGTAAGCACTGCTAACCTCTGGTTACAGTTTCTTACACTCAGTTAGCTTCTACTTTGCTTAATCTGTGTAGACAATGCTTACCCCCACGCAAATGCACTTAAACACGCTTACTGCTGCTTATTTGTGTTTAAACCTGCTTACTAGTGACTTATTCATTATGACACTGACACTTCACATGTGCATTTAATGCAGTACTCCAGTTCACATTTAAATGTTATGATGAGGTTATACGGCAAAAAGATTTAAAAATATGTTCATATACAGATTTCACATGGAAGATGATATGTACTGCAGTGGGACTCGAACTAGGAATGCCTGTTCGTTAGGTGAATGCTCTAACCACTACACTATTGCTGTAATGCTTCAATTGCTTATATATTCCTTGTTATCTTCTTCAGCCTTTTCAGCTGCTTTAACTGTAGCTAAGCAATGGGCCAACCACAACAGATTAAATCAACTGTGAAACAGTTATACTAATACAGTAGTCTGGAAAGGTCCAAAACTGTTGCTGTCCAGGCAAAGCCCTTCAAATCATACAGTACTAAGGACAGACTGGGCTACAGGATACCACACAATCAACAGTAAGTGATGCAGGTGCATAGTCCAGCAGCCTCTATCTATACTCTGTACACAATTGCTAGGTGGTAAAGACCTCAGTTGGGATGTAACTGTTACATAACAAGGCATAACTGACACCATCACAGGCACACTGGCACACAGAACAGTGTATGGCAGGAGGCAGTAGGTCTGCAGTAACCCACATTATGCAAGTAATGTCAAGATAGGTGGCATGTATGGTACTGTACATCCAGATACTTTAATTCAGCTCACCCCTGAAACCCCCACATGTTGTAACAGCCTAGGTTATATATGGTGAAGCCCACACACATATATGGCCCCAGCCCCACCATATATGTGGGGGATACAACAGCAGTGGACTGCTGGCAGGCATGGCAGCATGGTATATATATATATATATATATATATATATATATATATATATATATATATAAATATATATATATTGGTATATATATATATATATATATATATATATATATATATATATATATATATATATATATATATATATACATATGTATCTCTATCTGTATATGTGTAGACATATACTGCTCTGTATATGTATATCTCTGGGTGTGTATATGCATATCTATGTACATATACACACCCATCTATATATGTCGATATGTACATGTGTAATTATCTAAATAGATATTGTGATAATCATATGTACATATATATTCACCATATGTCCTGAATATGGGGTGTAGCCCTACCCCAGCCCCTATAGTCCCACCTTCGTAGTGCAAGGGGATGTTAGGCATGTATAGCAGGTATATTAGCAGATTATAGCTACTGTAATAGGGATTGTCTTCACAGACATGGTGTGTGTGGGAGGTCACATCTGCTTTTCGCATGTGTGCCATTGGCTACTGACAGATATCCTAAGGACATCATAGTACAGTACTGCTGCAAGCACATAATGCTCCTGTGGACTACAGCAGAGGTATTGTCCAATAGATGTGGACATTCTGACACACTCTGTACAGTCCAGAGGTATACACAAAACTCTTTAGTGCAGAGCATGTGGACTAAGCCTGACAATATGGATGTTAGCAACCATGTAGATGGGTGTAACACATAACGACTGGTATACATTCACCCCCCCCCATAGGTTATGCATTCACACACCTCTGTCTGTCCTGACACATAATAACTGCTGGTACAGAGGTACCATGGCCACATACTACCCACTAGATATTGACATACATATGTACAGCATCCCACAGCTCTGTCTGACATACATGACTGTTAAGGGAGGCCTGGCAGTAGTACATCTGGAAAGGATCTGGACATGACACCTTGCTGGGTAAGTACACTAAGCTGCTATGCATGTAACAAAGCACTGTGCAGGCTACAGGCAGACTGGCTCAACACTGGCCTACATCTCTTATGCGGGAATGCACATGTACCTGCATATATAGAAGGCTCTACAGGCATGTCACAGCATAGGTTAAGATACACCTATGTGCAAGTGCATTACTACAACCAATGTGAACACTGCCACAGCCACATATGGTAAGCTAGCATAATATTACAGTATATGGACTATCTGTTCAACACCATCCTCATATGTGCCACTCACACACTGACCCTACATATACTGCGAAAGTTAAAACAAATAGACAGATAGACAGGACGGCAAAGCAGACTGTACAGATATTTAATAAGTAAAAAGTTCCAACACAATGACTTTAAGCACTTTTAGTTTGTTCCAAAAACAAACTTTGTCAGAAGTAATGAACCTCCCAAATGATACCATTAAATACAGGAAAAGTGTGGGAAAACAGCATCTAATTTAATAATTAAACAATTAATATAAAATAAATCATTCCTTCAAGTCATGTTTTATGAACTATGATACTAAAAGTAACTTTAAAATTAAAATTAAAATGCAACAAGGACTACACCTCCAGCATAAAAAACTTAAACATTTACTACAAGGTACTTCAAACTACCTTGAATTAATGAAAAAATTGAGTATAAAAAACATATGCTATCTTTGTAAATTTTTGAGTTTCAAAATACTCATGACTGAACCTGCTTCATTTAGACCATGCTACATATACTGCACCATACACGGTGTGGTCTGATGCCCGTCTGTGGTATGGGACATGTGTGTGTATGGCCCTACAAACATGTAAGCCAATATGGTACAGTGGAGCAGCATGTAACATCAGATAGGATGGGACCTAGGACGATGACATCTACCACAGTCTGTACTCAGGCCAAGTTACATATTAACAATACACACACACACTGTCGGCATTCACCAAAAGTACACATACCTCAGTACTGTACAAACAACCACAGAATGTCCAAGTCATGTCATCAAATATAACCCCTACTGTACATAGCATGTGTAGCAGTCTGATATCTCACTGGCTTGTTATCAGATATGATGACACTAATGATGGTGCACAACACATATGCACCTCTTAATGCACAACATATGTACAAAGGTTGACAGAGTTGTGGCTGGAAGCACATATACAGGGCCAATATTGACATGTCGCTGTGATAATATGTCCTATGAGGGATATGAGGTCAGTAACTGTCATGGCTTTCACCATCTATAGACTGCAATCCTTACACTACCTTCTGCAGTTCACAGATAGATGCTCTGTGGGTAACACATGAAACCAAAGCCACAACACACTGCCCAGTCTGCAGATGATCCTACAAATGGGGATTCCTCATAAACATAGAACTGACATGGCAGGTATTAAAACATGTAGGACAGCCATATCCACACACATACTGTTAAACCAACATTACTCCAAATGCAGTATAGCAGCACTTACAGTCTATTGTCAGGGCAGGCACATCCCCCTCCTGTATGTTGCCCTGTTTCCACAGTGTATGTTGTTAGAGGTAAATTTCCAATCCATCTGAGATGCTGTTTCCTAAAAAACACATCTAGTTCCTGCTCACAGTGAATGTAAAGGGCCAACACCACCATGATGTTCCTAGATATTGGAGTGTGTTTCCATGCATTTGGCTATGGAAATGTTGCCACAGCTGTTCCATATGCAATCGGCTAGGGGAGGGCTTTAATTCATGCAGAGGTCATTAGCTGATCATGAGCATAATTTAAAATGCACATGCTGCTGCTTAAGAAAAGCAGGGGTAGGTCTCCACATCCAACAGTGAGGGAGTGAGAGAGACAGATAGAGGTATTAATAAGTCAGGGAGTGGTGGGAGAGTAAAACCAAACCATGATTGTGTCACACACCTACCAGCACAGAGTATCAAACCCCTGATGACTATGTAGTGCTATCACAGTCCTATGCAGTTATTGGATGTACCACATCGGTTACCTATTGTGGAGTCTTCAGAACTTATATGTGATGGTGAGTGACATCTGCAACAGGGATATGGTAGCTATACGGTAGGTGAAGTACAAGTGCCTGTCTGCATGAACAGATGCCAGCGTCAACACAGACACACTCTCACAGGGACATACACACATTGGCACACTTGGCAGGGCCCGGGATACAGCTCATCACTAGTGAGATTGTCAAAACACATTACTGTGCAGGTATCACATGCACCACTCAGGTCATATGGAGGTTATATGGGCAAAAGGTATGGCGAGGTGTCTGGCATCAGAGATCATGCTTCATTATGCCACTGGGAGTTGTAGTGAGTGTGGGTGTGATCATACGCATCATACAACACACGCACACAAACACACACGTTGCCAGTACTGACATGCATGGATGCATTTATGTATGGGTATGTGGTGGGCGACTGTGTCAGATGGCTATACAAGGCTAGGTGATGGGTATACATTGGCATAAGGCCACATGACAATGGTCTGCATTGTGACTCAGGGCTGTGGTTTCTGCATTTGCCTACACAGGTGGGTATTGTTTCCACCATCCAGTCACCTGGGTGACTATTCAGTGTGGCCAATGCTGTGCATCACTTGCCATGTATGTGTTCCTTAGTCCATGACAGTGTCTGGGATATGCACACCTCCCACATGCATGTACAGTGACATGTGGAACTGTACCTGGGATGTCAGGCCCATGTTGTGTGCAAAAATTATCATCAGATGTGCCAGTCTTGGTCAACTGTGGCAGGAACTGGTAATGGACAGCAAGTTACCCCTGCACCTACATTGATAGCAAGCTAACAACATTCCCTGGTGTCAGTGGCATCTGTCTATACAGGGCATGTTTTCATGCATGGTATGTCCTTTGTGGGACACATGTGATGGCACCACAGGTGTTGCAGGTGCCCAGTGGGGAACATGGGGAAGGTGCACTGTCTGCATGTATGTGCCTATTGGACAGATGGACAGGGTGCCATGCCCTTTGTAGACCACTGCATTCACTCCATAGTTACTATCAGTTGCCAATATGCAGTGTACTACACACATATTGGCTGTTGCCTCGGCATGTGTGTGTGTGTGTGTGTGTGTGTGTGTGTGTGTGTGTGTGTGTGTGTGTGTGTGTGTATGAGACATGGGGTGAGAGTGTGCTCTGGGTAATACTGGGGTTGATAACTGTGATTGCCTGGCCTTGATGTCACATGTATGGGTATGGATTTGCATCCTAGCCTCTCAGCTATTTCACATCTGTTATCCCTGTACAGTAGATACTGTGATATATACTAGGGCCACCATATAAGAAACTGGCAAAACCCACTCCACATTGGGCCCAGGTGTCACACACACCTCCACATGGGATATGAGCTACAAACACACAAACGTCATGTCTGGGAGTAGAACCCCTACCTAACAAGTTTGTTATGCTATAGCACTACACAGGTAAAGGACATGCCATAGAGATTACGGGAGTGCTCCTTTCCCAAAGGTGTATATCACATTGGCTGACATCAGCAGGATAGCCAAATTGGGCATCTGACATGTACTGAGTGTGACTAGACTAAAATACATTGCACCCTACACAGACATTGGAACACACACAAAGCATCCACAACCAACTTATGTGGGTATAGAACCCCTAACAAAGGTCAATATCACACTATAGCATGGAGCTGTTATAGGACACACCATGGTAATTACAGGAAAACTCCTTCCCCAAAGGTGTATATCACATTGGCTGACATCAGCAGGATTGGCAAAGTAGGGCATCTGACATGTACTGAGTGTGACTAGCCTCTAATGCACTGCTCCCTACACAGGCATTGAAACTCACACAAAACATCCAGAACTACCATGGGTAGGAATAGAACCCTGCCAGAGATCTACAACACACTATAGCAGTATGCAACTATGACAAGTGCTGCAGAGATTACTAGAATGCAACTTTCCCAGAGTTGTATTTCTGGGTGGATGACATCAGCAGCCTTGCCAAAGCTGAGCATTTGACTTGTAGGGAGTGTGACCACTGTAAAAAGCATTGTTCCTTACACAGACAGACAAACACAACACATGCCATGTCTGGGAGTAGTACACCTATTTACTTACTTTATCACACTACAGCAGTATGCAGTTACAGGACGTGCTATGGAGATTATTGGATGACACCCTTCCCAGAGGTGTATTTCTAGGTGGATGACATCAGCAGCCTTACCAAAGTAGAGCATTTAAATTGTAGGGGGTGTGACTACCTTGACAAGCATTGCTTTCTACACAGACACACATACGCACACACACAGTTGTCAAGGCTGGGGTTAAAACACCTACCTAATGACTTCATCACACTACATCAGCATGCAGTTAGAGGATGTGCTACAGAGATCACTGAAATGCAGCTGTCCAGGAGGTGTATTTCTTGGTGGATGACATCAGCAGCCTTACCAAAGTAGAGCATTTAAATTGTAGGGGGTGTGACTACCCTAAAAAGCACAGCTTTCTACACAGACATGCACAGCTGCCAAGGCTGGGGTTAGAACTCCCATCTAACTACTTTATTACAATACAGCAGTACACAGTTACAGGATGTACTACAGAAAATACTGGGATGCAGCCTTCCCAGAGGTGTATTTCTAGGTGGATGACATCAGCAGCCTTACCAAAGAAGAGCATTTAAATTGTAGGGGGTATGACTACTCTAAAAAGCATTGCTTTCTACACAGACAGAGCCAGACACAGACAGAGCCAGACAGACACACACAGAGTTACCAAGGCTGAGGTTAGTACTCCTACTTCATTAGTTTATCACACTACAGCAGTACACATTTACGGCAAGTGCTACAAAGATTACTGGAATACAACTCTCCCAAAGGTTTATTTCACAGTGGATGACCTCAGCAGGCTTGTCACAGTGGGGATATGGGGAGGGCAGACTGTGTGTGCACGGGCCATAACCCATTCATCTCGGGGTTGACACACCACATGTGGGCACAACCTGGGTCATATTTCACAGGTACGTGTATGATGCTGCTGCTAGATGACTACTTCCTTGAACAGTCATGCTGCACAGATGGCACATGCACCACATACTCTGAAATGCTGACAGATACCAGTGGCTAGTATCTGCAGTGAGTGACATCTGGCCCTTGTGTGGTTGTGGCCCTTTGCCTGTGTGCTGGGTGGGACAGGCCTGGCTGGCTCCTTGTCACAGTCACCCTCTTCCACGCATCTATGTATGTCTACCTTTGATTTATTATAGTGTGTTGTCCTTACATATATGCCTGTAGTCCTATCCACTGTGCGTGAAAAGCATGAGTGGTGCATATTGAGGAATGTCTGCACTAACATCTGCGACTGCCAGATATGTCTGGTCCACTGGTGTTTGCAGACATGGCCTTCATGTGTTTAAGTGTGTGAACATGCCCAGTATGACCTTTCAGTATGTTGTTGACTGACATTGCCTTCATTTCTCTAAGTGTGTGGGTATGCCCAGTATGGCCATCTGTATTGAATGTGTGGAGCAAATCCTGGTCGTTTGTACTGTAGTGCTGACTTTTGTGTTGTACACCTACAGGTAGCATGCTGTCTCTGCAGGGTATCCATCAATCATTTAGCATGGACTGTTACTACATTTCTGCATTTCTACATTTCTGCATTTCTATCTAAGATGAAGGGGCACACCTGACTATTTCTACATTTCTACTCAGGCTTGGGAGGGACACACCTGACAGTTACAATATTTCTATGTAGGATGGTTGGGCACACCTGACTATTTCTACATTTCTACACAGGATTGGGGGGTGGTCACCTGACTGTTACTATATTTCTATGTAGGATATGGGGAAACACCTGACACTTGTACACATTTGCTAGGACTGTATTGGTATGTTGTTTACTCCATTTCAGTCTGTTGTCTTACCTATCGTACTGACTAGAGGCATACCAGTGTACTACAGATCTTAGCTTTTAATTACCTACATATTAGTTTCTGACTTCCTACCCTTCAGAATTGACATCCCACTTCCTGACCTGCTGTAGTCTGTCTGTGTAGGCCTGGAAGGAGGTTATCCATAGGCCTCATTCAGAGGCCATAGCACTGCCTTTGTTTGTGTTTGTCTAGACTTGTCCTGCTGGCTGTGACTTTTGTTTGGTATGTGACCTCCCCTGACTGGCATGTATGAGTCACTTACCTTGTGGGTGTCCCAGTATTGAGGGGGGTGCTGCAGGGATGCTTACGTCGGATGCACATAGTACACTCCCTACACATAGTTAGGCACAGGTAGTGTAATGTTTGGCATCCCTTTTACTGAATGTGATAGTCAGAGAGAGGTGTTATTCCCTGGGTCCCTCCTGTGTCAGTGCATATGCTATGCATTGCCTCTTTGCCATGGCCAGGGCATACTGGGCATGCCTCCTTCTGCCTACTGGGCCAGCCTCAGGTTGTTCCTCCTCCGAGTCACTCTGTGCCTGTGCAAACCTTGGCAATAGTGGGGGGCTGTGTGTCCCTGCCCTGTGCTGTTTCTGCTGCAGCTCTTTCCACAGGATCATATTGTGTAGCATGGCACATATGATGACAATCTGGGTACATGTATCTGGTGAGTACTGCAAGGCTCCACTGGGTGTCCAGGTACAAGAACCATGACTTGAGCATCTCAAACACATGCTCTATTATAATTCTGGTCTGTGTATGAGCCTCATTATGGAATTCTTGTTTGGGTGTGAGTGCATTTCTGATGGGTGTCATCAGCCACGTCTTCAGTGCATACCCAGCATCCCCCACTAGGTGACCGTCAGGGATGTCTCCATTGGCAAATTTCTGGTACAGCTGCATCAGATGCCAGATGTGGGAATCTTGATAGCTTCCAGGGCAGCCAGCACATGCATTCATTATTGTGCCCTGGGCATCGCACATGACCTGGCAGTTGATGGAGGGGAAGCCCTTGCAGTTGATGTAGACTGTACCCTGCTCATCGGGTGGTGCTTTGATGCATATGTGCGTGCAGTCTATAGCACCCTCTACCTCAGGGTATTCTGCTATTTGGTGTAACAGTTGCATATTGTTGGCCAATACCTCATGAGTGTTGGGGAAATATACGTGCTCACCGGCAGGTGCTGACATGTCAGGAACTGGTGGAGTACCCTGGATGCTGATGCCTGTAAAATCCTCATCATATCCCCAATTGGCCTTTGGAAGGTACCTGTAGCTAGTATTCCTAGGCCTACACACACCTTGGTATCCACTGCGATGGGTTCCCCTCTGATAATTCTGTGTGTGACGTGTGGCCGGCACAGCTTAACAATTTGCTGTAGGAGGTCCCTGTCCACCCTATAGCGCTCCACTGTCTCCAGCTCATGTAGCCCCTGGTAGTTTTCCCTGGCTCTGTACACTCTCCTCCATATCCTCACTCTGGGTTGATGGACAGCATTCATACCCTCTCCACCCCCAGCCTCTTCCACAAGTTGTTGAATGATAGCTATTGCAGCCCCGATCATTTTGCTGTACTGAGTGTTAAAAGTTCCCTGCTTGTTTACACCGGTGGTGTAGAGTGTGGGAAAAACCAGAGGGGAAGGTGTTTGCACAGTTTATAGTTGTGTTCTGCGCTGGGCTCGTCTGCTGCCTGTGTAATCGGCTGTTTCTGATACATTTCACCTGCCAGCTAAGCTAGTTCTCCTTGATTACCTTCCTATTGCTGTTTTCTCTTCCCATTGCCTTCCTGTTTAAGCCCGTGTGCTTGCCGCACAAACAGAATGCTCAAATTTGCACACGACTGCTTTTTCCTGGTTTAACTTCTTTTTTCTTCCTGTAAATTCCAGTGTGCAGCACACACACCTACATAGGCTTTGTAAAGAATGCTAAGCAGGTTTAAACACACCAATCCTGAGCCACAGGGCTCCAATCCACTTATAGTATGCCTAACACACACACCCATGATGTCAACTAACTCCTAGGCTTGCACCAAGCTATTCCTACTTTTATACTGTTGGGACCTGACTCACATGCTGGGGAATACTGGGATTTACTTTCCTTCCCCTCCTTTGCATAGGAATGCCTGCTAATGCATAGTTCCATGTCTCATACTGAGCCTCCCCCCCTTAGTAACCACTAGTCACTGGCCAGGTTGTCTTCTGCTTGCCACTGACTTGCTTGGCAGAATAGTGATTTTAGTTAGACTGCTTATGTTAGGTTTATTTTATTATTTTCCCCCGATCCCATTTGTGCACCACTGCCTACGCTTAAACATCCACGATCGGGTAAAAAAAATAAAAGTTCATTTTTGTATTTTTTTTGTTTGCAATGCCAATGGCCATATACTTGGCCATTGGCATGCTTACTACATGGTATGCAGCCTTTTTTGGGGGGCTGTTACAGCTCCGTTTTGGATTTTGCAGACATGAACTTGGTTACTAACAGAGTACATTTCTGCAGATAGCACTAGTCCTGCATGGACTGTTGCAAGCTTCCTGGATTGCAAAATCACCTCATTTGCTTAGATTTCTCCTGCAAATGGGGTGAGTTGCATACCAGAGCTTAGTCCATGCAGGATTAGTGCAGGAGCGCTCATGCACACCCCTGCAGGCTGTTCCTGGATTGCATGGCAGACATATTGCCTGCTTGAGCTCCTGCACCAATCTTGCACTCCGTGCATGCTTTTGAGAATCCGGGGGATTATTTTTAATTGTCCTTATGCAAACTCATGGACATTTTATGGTCATTACCTGGATGATATCATCATTTTGTGGAACACTGATATGATAGAACTAGAAGGCTACAAGAACCAAGCATGTCCAAGGGTCAGCTTCTGGTGATTTCTCCTGTCCACCTGGTGGATCTGGGCATACTGGGGCAATGCAGCAATTGCCTCACATACACAGACATCCCTCTCCTCCTACCACCCAACACACAATCTGCAAGAGATGCACTTACATAGCCAAACTGGAAGCAATGCTCTCTCAAGCCAAGATTGTGCTAGGCAGTCAAGAGGAGAAGGTTAACTCCTCCACTACACCTGAAGCAACAAATAGCCCTTCAAAGCTCATGCCACCAACATCCACACATAGTAACACTACACCCACTTATGCAGAGGCCCTTAACATTAACCTGTCCAAGCAACAACACTTCTGAAGCTGAAATGCAAACAAACACCAATCACAACCAAAGTGACACATAGCTCAAAACACCAGTGTGCCACCAAACAACAGCCCCTAAGGCCAAGACAATGTACCCAACACTTTAGTCATAGGTGACTCTATAGTTAGGCACACTGATGTCCCACTCACCAGGCTGAACAAGTAGAAAATTACTGTCAGTTGCCTGTCAGTTGCCAGGATCAGCCACATAATGCATGCACTCAAGTCACTCCACAACAAGTACAAATAAGACTCTGTCATTGTCCATGTTGGAGTAAATGGCTTGATACATACCTCCCTGGGCTACATGAAAAGAGACATGGAAGGGCTCTCAGGTCATGTGGCCCATGCAGGTATGACCCTAGCTCTGAGTAGTATCCTGCGTTTGCCCAGAATGATACCACAGTATAAGGACAACATGACTGACTTCAACAATTGGCTAAGTTTCTGGTGGCATTCAAAGGGTATTCAGTATCTGTCTGCCTGGGAAGACATGATCGACAGAACATGATGCTTTGTCAGAGATGGTTTGCACCTGTCACCCCTTGGATTCAGGTTATTGGCCAAGGCTGTTGCCACCCCTATAGTGCCTTTTTTAGGCAAGGCTCAAAGGACAAAACCACCACCGTAACAGATATAAACATGCAAAATCTGAAGGTAATGTTACTCAATGCTTGAAGTCTAACCCTCAAAATGCACTCTCTCGAGGCACTCCTAAAAATGGAAAACATCGATATCTGTGCAGTAACTGAGACCTGGTTCAAGGCTCTGGAGAGCACCCCTGCATTACCAGGCTACAACTCTTACCACACTTTTTGGCCACCAAACCAGGACCAAAGCACTAAAGGCAGAGGAGTGTCCATCTTCACCAAGGATATTCTCACCTCCAGGCTAGCTACCCAACACAATGCATCTGAAATTCTACAGGTGCAACTAACCCTAAGTAAGACTGCAATCCAGATTGTAGCTTGCTACAGATCCCCCACCATTCCCCAATATTCTCACTACACCTTTCTAAACATACTGGAAAATATTAAGATACAACCAAACACCCTAATACTGGGTGATTTCAACTACCCTGCCATTAATTCGGAAAACTACTCGTGTACCAACACCTTTGCCCAACGGTTTTTGGAATTCATAAATTCCAACACCCTGGATCAACTAATCCATAGTCCCACCAGGGGCTCAAATATCCTAGACCTGGTCATTACCAACATGGAAGATCGATGCTCCACACAAATGGTCACCCCCTTGTTGATCAGGTCTGACCATAAGCTAATAACCCTTGATGTCCACATCCCACCCCCACCCCACAACAGGGAAACCTCCATAAAAAAACATCTGCAAAGCCAACTTCATGCTACTCAAGTCAGAAGTGACAAACTTCATAACACCCATGCAGATGGGAACTGAAAGTTTGACTGCTGAATCCTACACTAAGGCACTGTACGAGTACATCCATGCATGCATGAATCTTGTCATTCCAAATAGAACCAAGATGCTCCCCTCCAAAAAAAAGGAAGCCATTCTGGTGTTCCCCTGCCATAAATAAACTATACAACAGAAGCAAGAAACTGTTGCAGAAAAGAAGAAAATCCCAGGGTGCAAAGTATTCCCTTACCAGCCTCAGTAAGAAGCTGAGATCCCTCATAAAATCCTGCAAAGACAGTTACAAAAATAAAATTGCCAAAGATTCCAAAGACAACCATAAGGCATTATATCATTATGTCAAGTATCTAAATGCCAATGCTCAGATCTGCACTGAGCTACAACAGAATGGCATTAAATACACTGATCCCAAGGATATTGCCAATATCCTGGCAGATCGATTCAGTGCCAACTTCACCCCCTGTCACCCCCTAAAGGGCCCATCTTAATACCAAAAGATTGCCAAATTCTGGTAATCATGGCCACACAGGTAGAAACCACACTCTCCAAAGCTAAGAATACAGCATCCATGGGACCAGACAACATCCCAGGCTATGTACTACATGAACTACAAAATGAACTGGCTCCTCACCTAAGTGTCATGTTTAATCATAGCCTCATCTCAGGCTTCATGCCCAGTGAGTGGCGCACAGCTACAGTTATTCCACTCCACAAGGGGGGTTCCACCTTGGATCCCAGGAACTATCCTCCCATCAGTCTGACGAGCCTGATATGCAAAGCCATGGAACGGATTATCATGTAACTTATAAACAAAGACATTGGCAACCTTCAAACACTGGAACCCACCCAGTTGGGTTTCATAAAGTGCCAATCTTGTCTCCTTAACCTGACTGACTTCTTCAAATCAGTCTCCAGAGTCGTGGACGAGGGTAAGGCAGTACACACAGCCTATCTGGACCATGCCAAGGCCTTCAATACCATCCTCCACTTTGGAATCATCAATAAACTTAGTAAGCTGGGCATTAATCCTTATGTAACTCGATGAGTTGCTAAATGGCTTTGTGACAGAACCCACACTGTAAAAGTAGCTGACTCAAAATCCAGTCCAGACAAGTGACAAGTGGAGTACCTCAGGGTTCAGTCCTGAGACTGATCTTGTTTGGCATCTACTTCTCTGAAGTACAGGTCAGCACTAAGGGACTCTGGCTAAAAAAGTTTGCAGATGACTGCAAACTGGGAGCCATTACTGAATCCCGAAATTATGTGGTTATTCTACAAAAGGACCTTACAGAAACAGATGCTTGGTGCCAGAGCCATGGCCTCAAGCTAAATGCCAAGAAATGTATAGTTATCCCCTTTGGGAAAAAACATGTACCATGAATTACCACATAAGTGGCAGTACACTAAACGCCAGAAGTGTGATAAGAGACTTAGGGACACAGGTGGACAGTGGTCTCACCTTCGATAACCACATCGCCACAACAGCCAGGATATCCTTCTATGTGGCATACCTCATCATTAAGGGCTTTTCATCCAGAAAAAAGGAGGTCATTGTCCCACTGTACTCATCCCTCATTAGACCCATTATAGAGTACAATGCCCCATTTGGTATGTACCTCACAAGACATCTGCAACAACTGGAAAGACCAGAGAAATACCTCACTAAAAGAATCATAAGCCTAAAGCAGATGCTGTATGCTGACTGTCTAAAAAAACTGCAGCTATACTCTGTTGCATATCACCTATGCAGAGGTGATCTCTGCTTAACATACAAGACCATGTCAAACCCAGAGCTGTTGAACATGCTACACTTAAAGAAATCCCAATCCCTCAGAGCCACATGCTCCAGGGATCTAAACCTGATCATGACAATGAATAAAACATGCTGGAGTGATAGGTTCCTGACCCAGAGGCTCCCCATACTCTGGAATAGACTGCCCATACATGTCAAGCTGAGCGCCTCTTTGGCTCTTTTCAAAAGGAACCTTGATGATTTGATGGGAGATAGGAAATTCACCCTGGGGATCATGTCAGTCACTCTACTAGACGGGACCAGGGAAATAAATATTATGGGAAGAAATAGCCAGTGAATTGTAATGGCTGGGCTTGTATAGGTACTAGGGCCAATAGCCTAGTACCAACCTATGAACCTATAAATGCAACATAGAAATAACTGAGCCCTGCAATGTCCAGCAGAACTGGTTGCTGCTAACGCTGTCGCTGCCACTCACAGTAGCACGTCAAAGGCCTGGAGTGTGGGACACGTCACAAATATGAATATGTGTCATAAATGTCACCTACCACTCTCTGGGTGGTATTATTACTTAACATATGTACCAGAGGACGATGCCTAGCCAGACTGTTATGAGTACCTCACCCTTGCCATGCTGTGACACAAGAGCTGACACTGCTCCCTCACTGACATATGCAGCTTGCTGTCCCCAATGTCTTCACAATCCCCAGTATGATTCCTGGCCAGAATGCAGCAGCTACGGCCTGCTACACATGCAGCAGTATGTTTAACTACCTGCTACAGACCTACCATAACTCCCAAACACCTAGAACAGGGCATCCACACAATACCCATACATAAAGGGTTGGGGGAATGTTCAGGTGGCAGGGACATTTGTCACAGTCTCCCCCTACAAACATACACAGCTGGTAGACCAGCATCAACTGTAGCATCATGCACATTCAGATAAAAATGATGTATGACACTCACATTTGCCTGTCTCCTTACTGATCTCAACACATATTGTTAAACAGTAAATTGCCACAGAATCAGAAGGTCTGATAACAATGGCCAAACATAACATGCAAAACTGTGGACATACCACATCAGTCCAAACAGTGAACAGTATTTCTACCTACCCTCTGTGATGCTGTAGTTCCCACACCTCAATAAAGTCCTTCACAGGCCAGGAAAATGGCCACGGCCTACATGAAGGCCTTAATTATAGCATTGTGTTGCCATGCCATTGGCTAATGAAAATGCAACCCAACTGTTCTGGATGCCATTAGCAAGTGTGAGTCACCAATTGGTGTACAGGCACTCACCTGTTCATGAGCATTACCTACAAAAGGCAAGTTGCTGCTTATGGTAAAGAGGTCTGTGACTTTCTTCATGAAGACAGACTTCAATTTCCAAGGAAAACTACCACAAAGTACATTAATATTTGGTACTGCTCACAAAGGAGTGCAACACTATACCAGGTATGTCATACAATTAATCATGTAATGGAATGCAGATGGGGGATGCAGTCTTGGAAAATAGGAATTTTAACAGTAGGCTTCAACAGCATATCTTGGAATGACATATTGATGTTAGTCTGCTATCCAGCACTTACAGTCTTCCCTTTTAGCTCTATCTGCAAGGACATAGATCATAGCTATGGCCCCTGAGTGCCCCCAGCAATGATCAGCTCATGTACGAATGCTACTGGATTGTCTGTTGTACAATAGTGACAGTAACTACTGGGGGATACAGGTGGCATATCACATCATGTACTATCCGTGAGCCCCTCTTAGTCTGTGAATGTCATACAGGATTAGTTTAAAGATTTTCTAGGTGTCCCTGACTGGTCCTGACATACCCTGGCTAGGTCACTGTGTATTCCACACCTGTATCTCATTGCCTAACAGCTATGGCTAGCATACATGGTGACCCCCTGCAGCAGGACAGCAGGTTATAGGCAGTAGTAGTGGGGGACACAGGCTCCACTTCAACAACAATGTGTACATACTGACAATACAATGTAAGGGAATGAATACAGTACCAGATATTAATGTGCCATTACTGTTTTCCGAGGGGTCTGCCATATCACAGACACATTCCCCACACTCTGGGGACAACCATTACATATTATCCAACTGGTTTCCTGCCATCCACATTTGTCTGGAAAGGGGTCTACATATATCAAGCCCATGCAGACATTCCACGAACATCTTGGTACTGCAGATTTCAGAAACCTATGAGGAGGAAACACAACACCACATATGCACTGCTCTCAGTTATTGTATAGTACAGATGTTGCTGGAATGTCAATATGCACTTGTTGTACCACTCACCTATTTGTCAGATGTTGGCTGTATGACATGATACTGTAATGTTGCCCATAGGGGACACACCACAGCCAATGGCAGTGACTGGTGTGGACACATAACAACACAGTCTGTCACAGCACACAGGCCATAACTGGTATACCTAGGACCATACAAGGTTACTAGGCTATGGGCTTTGAATCCCCATATGCCTAGGCCAGATGTTAGCCCATGTGTATGCAAGGCAGCACCTGATGCCCCAGCCCAACAGGGATATGGGTGGTATCCCAAGGGTGTATGTGTAGTTACGCATCCAGTTATCCTGGTTCTGCTTGCAAAGGTGTAAATATGTACCCTGCCTGATGTGGACAGGGTGACCATTCCACAGCAGGGTGAGTGTGTGGGACATGCATCTCAGCTGCCAACAAGCCCAGTTGATGTCACACACCAGGCTGAGGTTTTGCGTGTGTGTGTGTGTGTGTGTCTCAATAGAGTGGAGCTTGATCTGCACTTGTGCAGCAGTCCCAACAATGTTGAGTCTGTGATTGTCTTGCATGCCAGACAGAGGTCACCTCTGAGGAGTATGTATGAAACTGGGTAGAGGGTTGGACTTATAGCCTTTCTGTGTATGCTAGATGTTTGAGGCCCTGGTATTCGCTGGTAGGGAACCTCCGTGATGTCCTCAGCTGCTGCATGTGCTGTGTGAGGTGAATGATGAATGGGGAATTTTACACAATAATGAGCCTTTTTGTGGGGAATACAGGGATGTTAGGACCCCATGTCCCTGGATGACATACTGTTATGTATGAGGTGGGCCATGTAGAAAGTTTACGATACAATGGAAGCAACATGGTGGTGAAATGTCATGGTGTCATCAACCTGTCTGCACAGATCTCTCATGTTGTTAGTACTGTGATAATATGTGATGAGGTCACTCTCTCCAAAGGGGTTGACGCTGCATTTCCTGGTATGCAGCGTGAGACCATGGCATCAACCATGCATCTGCGTGAGACCCTCCTAGGAAGATGTCCATATCACTAGGGAATCCAGTGACAACATGCAGCATGCAGTTGTCTGCAGACATAGTCGGCCATAGGTCAATGGTTGTGGCCTGCACCTCAGAAGTGTACATCACACATAACAGAGACCCAAATACAGAACAACAGGTTACACCACTAGTTATGGGTCAACTGCTTAAGGTGGATTCCCCTATGTGGATTAGTTGGATCATTTCAGTGTGCCAGTGTGCTACCCGTATGGTAACATGTGGTGTGATTTATACTTGGGAGCATATATCGTTTATGGCTAAGTGGGTTATACTGTCAAAGACTTTGTCCAGGTCAAGGTAGGCAGTGTGCACTGTCACCCCCCTGTCTATGGTTTTGCTGTCTGTGTCAAAAGAGGTCAACGGAGTGTAACAGACATGATTCCTTCCTTCACAAAGCCTAACTGTGCATGATGAAGTATGTGGAGGTCGCCAATGTTCTAGTTAATGAGGTTCACTATAAACTGTGCTATGGCCTTGCAGAGCAGCTTAGTTAGGCTGATGGGTGTTTAATGTGACAGATTGTTGGACGCCACACCTTAGTGTAAAGGGGTGACACTGGTTGTCCTTCAAATGGCTGCTAAAAAGGCTGGAAACAGTGTCTTATGGTGTCGCAAGGTTATGCTTGGGGTCATGCAGGATGCATCCCGTGATGTGATAGTCTCCCATGGCAAATGTATACCATGACTTTCACATGGCAGTTGTGACCTGTTCCCTACATATAGGAGAAGGGAGCAGGTACTGTGGACATTCTGAAGTACTGATGAAGGGGTCAGGAGGTAAACCTGCACCGACTCTGTAAGGCATCAAGTATGCTATACCTACAGTACTGGTATAGCTGGTGTCCTTCACCACCACAAGTGAGCAGATGCAAGTGCTTCCTGTGATGTTGCAGACATATGTGCAGAATGGGAGATGATTGTAGTGAATGTTGACAATGTGGGCTCTGGGTTTGTTGTGCAGGTTTCCAGGAATTATCTCATTTGCTTGTTCGCGCTAAGGAGACATTGCTCCAAAATGGGCAACCACTCCTACTTTGTCTCAGACAGTGGTATGTTATCCCTGTTTTAGACATTTATGTATTGCAGATGCCCACCAGATAGGTATATGTATCCTTGCAGAGGATGATGTAGTCCTGTCGGGTATACCTGACTCCATGCATCTATACAAATGCACATATAGCTCTTGCGTCTATCTGTGGATATTGATTCCAGTCCCTACAGAGGGGTAGTTGGGGGCTGTGAAACTGTGTATACCATCCCCCAGGAGACTGTAGTCCAAGTTGGAGGTATATGTATGTCTGACCCTAGCTAGATAGGTTTTGTGGGACATGGTGACTTCAATCATGACCACATGATGGTTGCTTTGCCATTGAGGATGCCACTGTAGGGACGTTGCAGTGGTAACCTGTGTTGTGTAATATCAACTCCAACACACCTTCTGCTCATGTGGGGGTAGCCCCTAGATGCACAGCGGTATTTGTAATTCCACTGTTGATGGCTCTCTGGCCATTTGTGTGCTGGCATAGGTACATCTCCTAATGTATGTTTGGGTCATTCAAGTGACCCAGGATCAGGGCACAGACCCAAATCATAATAGAGTTGATGAGGTCAATATAGACAGAATAGGCTTCCTGTTCATATGTGGTGGCTAGTAGCTAGCTATGATTTGAATAGGTGTGTTGGCAATGGTGAACTGCCCCTGCAGTATCCCCTGTGGCTCTTACTGCCTGTACAATGTGGAGGTGTGTATGTCTCTCATTTATACTGACATCACATCACATGTAATTTCCACCCACACTGTGGGCTATTACTGTATGATAGGATGGTTGACCAGGAATGGCTGGGGTGCTCTCTGCAACTTTGAACTATGTGTGTGTGACTGCACAGATGTCAGCATTTCCCAGGTGAAGAATGTTTGCATTGAGGGCAGAGTCATGTGTAGTCTCCTAGTGTTTAGCAGCATAGCCTTTATTGTGTGCTGTGCTGACAGTTGTATGTTGCTAGTGATAACCTCACATGTTTTCCTAATGAAGGCAATATGGGGATGGTGAGAACCATTTCCAGATGCCTTAAGGCCAGTTGAGACAGATTGAGGCCATCTCTGTCAAAGCATCTTGGTCTGTTGACCATATCATCCCAGGCTCACAGGTACTGGAACCCCCTGGAATATCACAGGATAAAAGGCCACATGTTAAGGTCAATTGTTTCCTGAATGTATTGCAGCATCAGTCTGGGTGGCAGAAGAATGGTGCATAAGACTAGGGACATACCTGCCTGGGCCACATAATCATTGTGCGCACTCATGTCTCAGTGCATATAGTCCAGGGACATACATCTTAGGTCAGGCACATCAACATGGGCTGCAACAGACTCATGACAGCACCTGCTGGTGTGATCAGCAGTATGTATGTGATATGGCAGATCCTGTCACCTGACATACAAATAAATGTGGCCATCCACATATACAGCCAGGTGAAAGGCACATCAGTGTGTCTGTCTCACAATGGAGTCTTCTATGTGTAATATGTTTGAGATGTGGTTATGCCTGTTTGGCTGTGGGACACAGGTATGTGGCCATGTGTGGTATGTACTGTGTAGGGCTGTGGTGTTCATGTGTGGCTTTGCCTTGGAGGTCTTCTTTGTTTGTGGATGTATATGTTGGGGACATATGCATATGTGTGTGTGTGTGTGTGTGTGTGTGTGTGTGTGTGTGTGTGTGTGTGTGTGTGTGTGTGTGTGTGTGTGTGTGTGTGTGTGTGTGTGTGTGTGTGTGTGTGTGTGTGTGTGTTGTGTAGGTGTGGGTGGTGTGTAAGGTGCACTGATTGTGTTCACAACCTGTTTGGGGACAGATGTGCATACTTGGCAGGGAGTGGGTATGGACTGCAGGCTCCTAATGTCATTGCATCTCTCACACAGTGTGTTCCTTGCTGGTCTTTCTAGATGGTTGTCCACCTATGTACATGAGGCATGTGCTACACTGTGCCAGGATGCCCATATCAACAGAACTGGCAGCCATATAGTCCAGAATCTGAGGGATGAAGGCCAGGGAGACCTAAGGGGTGGTTCTACAGCCCAGGTGCTTAATACATCAGTAGGAGGCTGACACCACTGCATACAATGTAGACAGGCTATGAACAAGCAGTAATAGGTGCAACAGGATAATGCATTTGAACACCTTATAGGACATGAAGCAAGTAGCAGGAAACATCAAGATTATGAAGCAATGCATGATGTATTGCCACTATGTTGCTGACAGCCACATACATACTGTGGTGATAGATGGCAGGGTATGATGTGAGAGTTAACGGTGGATAGTGGTGGCAAATGTGGATGTGCAGGGTGTGTACATAATGGTGAGCAATGTATCTGGTCCTGTGATGTGTTCCTCTCTTCATGTCTTTCAGGTGAAATGTGCCACCGAAGGAATCCACCTTTCAGAAGCTGAGACTACTGCCATAATTGATGAGACTCCATCACCAGGCTCTGCTGTCAAAGATTTCCATAACCAGCAAGAATGTACTGCACTGTGGGCATACCTTGTGGCATCAGTTAATCATGTGGGCCAGCATGACAGGAGCTATAAGCAAGTCTGACACTGGGCCACAGATCTGATATATCATGCACAGCAAAGGGCCACAGCTGTGGCAAGGGACCATGCTGGCACTGGTGGAGGGCCTGCTACATAACAACCACTCTCGGCCACAGAGGAGTTCCTGGCAAACCTGGGTTCAGCCACCAGCTCACAAGAGTCAGTAACAGCATATGTTGTGGAGGGTGGTGGAACACCTTCCACAGTCATGGAGCATCCAGGTAAGCATCCAGTTGTCATCACGTCAATACTGTAGCATTCATAGTGGCAGCCTTTGCATACCTGTACACATATGTCAGGTCAATCTGCATTTGTGGGGGGTGGGGTTGTAGTGCACACATGCACACATATTGTGAATGTCAGCATTGCTGGTAGTATCACAGTTTGCACTGCACATGTTGATATATGCAGATATTTATCCTGTACCAATGCCATATTTGTGTCTGGTAACAATACCTTTCCCATACAAACCCATAGGTAGCTCTAGTGTGGCCATGGTCTATCATGCTGTAGCCAGTGAGTGTGGCACTGTTTTTGTATGGTTTATCTATACCCTAGGCATGTTAAGGGCTGCCAGTTTGCCATGAACACAACTGCTAAGCTTAGCCATATTACAATACTTGTATGTTCACTTGTGGAGGGGTTCACTGCAGTGCATTACATTGATAATCACAGTATCATATTTGCAGGAGCTGTAACATATTAGCACATATTTTTGTGAAGGTGTAGGCAGTCTGCTATAAAGGTGTGCATTACTATTGTGGAAATGGGTGCACTGTGTTTTAGGTGAAGGTCCATTACATACACTGACATGTCACTTATCTCACAGGTGTATAGTAATAGCAGCATTAACTGGACATCACTGCACTGCATGTTGTTAAGAGCCTGTCTTGTGTGTGTGCCTGTTGTGGTCTGTTTGTGTGTTGTGCATGGCATTAGTCATAATATGTGATCTGTATAATGCATTTGTGGCACCTCATGTGTGTGTGTGTGTGTGTGTGTGTGTGTGTGTGTGTGTGTGTGTGTGTGTGTGTGTGTGTGTGTGTGTGTGTGTGTGTGTGTGTGCGTGCGTGCGTGTAGGTGTGTGTGTGTGGATCAGCAGACATTATAGTGCAGGACTTAATGTAATCATGTGTAATCATGTTGTCTTCCCCTCACAGGTGACCATGGGGATTGAAGTGTGCCCCTCTCACAACCTAATACCAGTGTTTGACCGGATTCTGATGATGACCATGGTCATAGTGAGGTACAGTTAATGTTTTGGGGATTGAATCTGTCCCATTGGTTGACATCCCACTTCTAACCCAATGTCCCTGCACATAGTCAGTAAGACCACACATACCCAGTCTCCAGCAGCCACAGATATTGGACAGTCAGAGGATGGTGGCATGGAACAAGAGAGTGTGGTGACTATGGCATCTGTGACTGTAGACAGTAGCCATAGTGAGAGAGCTGGAAAGGTCCCACACAGCCAGATTGACAGGGTTGATCGAAGGAGGACTGCTGCCCATCCAGCACCTGAGAGAGGTGTCACAGCACATGTCACCAGATGCATGTTTTGGTCCATCATGGAGGCACAGGCACATTGTGAACAGTACATCAGACAGATGCTCAGGGTCATGGATGACACACTTCCTGGCATACATAACTCCATCCATGGCATTGGTGATGCCTTACATCATTTCACTGATGTAGTGGGTAGACAATAGGGTGAGACATTGTCAGTCCTTAACAGTGAAATGTCTGGGCTTGAAAATGTGGTTGGAGTAAGGTGTTGGGCACGTGGACGTAGGTCAGCAACAAGATCAGCTGAGAATTCATATGCCCGCGCAAAGTCACACTCCCATAGTGGAAGTACAACCAGCACTACCAAAGGGGGTTGCTGTCTACACCACAATGTGGCAGACCATGAGCATGTTGTCCTAGGCGGTCCCATGAGGAACACAGACCCAGCAGACACTGGTCACCCTCAGCAAGTAGTACCATATCTGGTCCTGGGCATGGTTGTGCCAGTTCCACTCCTGGTGGAACTAGCTCCCATGTTTGTGGCCAGAGATGGTGAACTGTCCATTCTGCCATGTATGGTCCACAGCTGTCCAACATACCCTCGTGTAGGGCTGGCACATAGCTTGACTGTGTACATGCACACAGTCACACTTTACTGTCACATGCCGGTCACCGCCAGACACACACAGCTTCTCTCCATGGCCCAGCTGACCAGCACTCTGCCAGATATACGCACATGATGTCAACTGTGTGGCACAGCCTAGGCCTTTGGCAATCCCACACCACACCCTGTGCATGTGATGATACCTGTGCCACATCCCCATCATCCATACCATCAATGCAGGACATGCTAATATGTGTCTGATGCACAGGGTGAATATAGTACAGTAAATGGCAGTTTGTAGTGCAGTAGTGTTATGCTCTGTAAGGTGTTGCCTGCTGGCAACTGTCATGTGTACACATGTAAGTGTATGCACCATTGGACCATGATGCTGTATTGCTGTTAGTATTGCTGAGTGAATGTTGCCTCCCAGACCTTATTCTGTTTATGTTGCAGGTGTTTGTGTTTGTACATCATGGGGAACTGCTGCCAGTACAGCAGCTCAGGATGGCATAGTGGCAATGCAGAAATGTGACATTGCCAAGGTACGGCTGTATATGTGCATGGTTACCTAGGTGCGTATGTGTAGAACAGTGTGTGAGGGACAATGGAGACGGACAGCATAATCTTGCATGCATACCCATTGACATAGCATGCTACTCTTGATACATGTCACCGGGGAGTTCTGTAGGATCACAGGTTCATAGGATCATACAAGGTTACTAGAGTAATGACCCTGCATGCCTTACAAGCCTAGCCATTGCTTTATCCCTGACAGAATCATCATTCAGCATCTGTTGCACCTGTCATTGAGGAACACAGGTGTGACCCCTGGGACAGATTTGTGGTTTCCCATCCACTCATCATGGCTGCACTTGATGAGGGTCTGCATGGTACTCTGTTTGACATGTCTGGGAAGTACATTCCTGTGACAGAGCAGCCTCTGGAAGACAAACCTGTCTCTCCAGCAGGTTTTGTTGATATTGCATATCAGATTCAGATCTGTCATGCTGGTAATGTGTGAAGAGTTAGACTCATATATATGGGCCAACTGTTGAAGGGCTGGGCACAACATTGCCATCTAGGCATACCACAACCCACCTGTGAACTACCTGTCTGATACCGAGTGGCCACTACTGATTCAAGGCTGTCTGCATGGAACAGGTGTTGGAGGCCATGGATTACCTTTATGGGTATTACTATGGCTTTCCAGTTTCTGCAGATGTCTGGATACGTATATACCAAATGGGCCATGGTACTAAATTATTGTTGTACTGACTGAGGACTATACAGAGGTAATGACCACCTTTAGTCTGAATGCACTTCCTTTACCTGGTGAACCACATGCAAGCCTTTTCTGACCACTGCCGCTACTTGAGGACTGAATGCAGCAGTGTTATCAACCTGACTATTGAGTTCTCTCAAAGCAGGTTGTGTGTTTATGGGCTTGCATTGATGTGGGAAATAGTGGGGCCATGTCCTTTCCATATGACATGATGGTACTGTTTCTGCATTCAGGTTGATACCAGGACCATGGCACCATTATATACCCAATATATGACCCCGTTGCAGTGAGAAAACATCAGTTGGTTGGTCAATGACAGAACACACTATTTACAGTTGCCACAACCTTATCTAGAAATGTGGGTGGTGACAGTTAGCATTCATGCCTAGATACATTTGGATCATTGGGGATAGCAGCTACTGTCAGGGACTCCACGTATCTACATATTGCACAAACATGCGCAGTACAGATTAGGGTTGCTATCTTATCAACTGTGCAATGTAGGACACTTCTTGCAGTGTCATGAGAGTTGGCGGGACAAACCATACCCACAGCAAGTGCAATGGACAGGAGTTCTCTTGATTTTCCAGTATGACAGCTTCTTTGCATCACATTTCCATAGCTTATGCTATGTCTCATTACATTAAGGTGCTTCTGATGTTATATAACTGTTTTATGCAACTATTACACAACTTTAGGAAATGTTTGTTGTCCTACACTCTTGGACCTCTGTATTGTTTGAGTTGTTTTTCACAGGTCACATGTGGCCAAACATCGACTGCAACCTACAAGGTGAGACAGGCGTTAGCCATACCTCTCACCTCTACAGATTTCTGCTGAATGTCTGGATTTTTGCCACATATTTAGGTCTGTCTGTCATAACATTGTGGTTTTCTGGCAAATTACTGGCATGTGATTAAAGACTGATGGATTACGGATATTTTCCTGTCAAACTTCATACCCTTCAGAAAATGCATGCTAATGTAACTTTGTTTGTAAGTGCAATATTTAAAGATTGACCCTAATATTTGGCCTTTGTCCCACTTTTCAGTATGGCTTTATCCAGATGTCTTGCTCTAAGGTGTTGAGAGGTATGGTGATGGTCCTAACATAGTCACACTGCTGCAAGGGGATATACATCTACACACACAAACACATTGGCACACACACACACACACACACACACACACACACACACACACACACACACACACACACACACACACACACACTGCTGCAGGGGGATATGCATTCAAACATGCATACATTCACAGAGTTGCTACATTTGAGATTAGAATCCCTATCTGTCTAGTTAGGTACACTATAGACCAACATACATATTGCATGCACCACAGATCGATTATGTTAGAAAATGTTTAACTGTGCTTCTGAGGTAGATGACATCAGTAGGCCCTGAATAGGTTGCCAATGGGGGGGTTAATAGGGTGGAACAGGCCCACAAAATGGCACACACACACACACACACACACACACACACACACACACACACACACACATATGCACTCACTGAGTTGCCGCTGTTGGGATTAGTACCACTACTTATCTGTTAAAACTATAGTGCTATGTACTTATGTGCCACAGAGCTTATGCATTTGGAGAGTGTCTGCCACTGCTGTTGGGGTGGATAACATCAGTAGCTGCTGACAGATAGGCCACTGCTGTGGAGGTCACTAGTCACAGGGCCAGAAAATGGGTGGCCATTTCACAAACATAGGGCAGTTTGGCATGTGTATTTTACTGTATGTGTAATACATACAGAAACACATGCACACAAGGTGGGAGATGTGAGATTACAATCCCTACCTAACTACTATTACACAATGGAGCTCAGCATACTATTTGGATGTGCCACTGGTTACTACTGGTGTACAAGTGGCTGCAGAAGTACATCCCTCTATGCCTTTCAGGGTCTCTCTCTCTCTCTCTCTCTCTCTCTGTCTCTCTCTCACCCACTTTCTTTGCCTCTCTATAAATGATATAGTTGTATATGATAGCTATATATTTGCATGTATATCACACTCAGCAGATCCAGCTATATCTTATATGTGCCACATACGGATAGATGAGGGTAATCATGTCTGATGGGGGTGAGAGAGACAGTTAAGGTGTACATAGCTGTTTGTATGCACAGGTATATAAAGATTTCATATTTCCAAAGTCAGATGTGGGTTCAGACATGTGCTGAAATTAGCTGATTCAGACATGGACTGAAATTAGCTAACTGTATGAGCATGCTCAATATGGCCATCGATACTAACAGTGGGACTCCAGGCCAGACCTACCTTTACTCCAGTCCAGGATTTTGTGTGCTACAGCCAATTGGCTGATGAACCTATTTAAAGAATCCAGCACCTCACTGATATACTGGCTGAGGGATCTCCTGGCTGTGTGCTATCTTATTAACTGAGTCATAAGTAGGGTGGGTACAGAGTGTTTTGGACTAAGCAGAGTTTTGCATAATATGTGTAGTACATTTTACATAGCACTATGATTTCCTGGTATGTCAGTGGTAGAGCTATATAGATTAATGTGAGGCACCACTGACAGACATTTGGCTACTGACTCCATTCACTGCAGGGAACCCATGCTACTGCATGAATTGTTGTAGTCTGCACATTCTACATTTGTCTGGCCAGTGGTTCCTCCTTCCCCTTATATATTGGCCTTTGTCCTGCTCTCCTCCAGTTCCAGGCTTTGTCCACAGTTGCTGCTCTATGTAGGTGTAGTTATGGTGTGACTGGAGTAGAATAAGCAACACCACACACAAGGTTACAGACTTCAAACCTCTGACTGTACCTGTTTTGCAGGTTGTCCAGCACTGTGCCATATCCATCTGCTGTTATACTGAGATGGTTTGTGTTGCACTGTTATTATAAGGTGTACTGTTATTATAAGGCTACATGTTGGCCAGACATCTGAACAGAGCCATATATAACAGTAGGACACAGGCCTAAACATAGGGACAGTATCTTAATATTGCTCTTACAAACATAGACAGTTAGTAGACTGGTTTCATATTAGCTTACATTTTCTTATGGGTATGAAGTCAGCATCACAACTTGCTGTCATTTATGTGTTCACATCAACCTTTATTGGTTTGCCAATAGTTTGCCAGACAAATGCAATGTTATGACAAACGGAACAGATATATGATGCATACATCTAGACATTCTGCAAAACCCTGTTATTCGTGGGGTATGGATGGTGCCCACTGACATGTTGTCAGTGCCGACACAGTTACATGGCAGCCTTTATATCCTGGCATTATGCTGACTTGTCACAACCTGCTGTTCTACTAGGCACTGTCTGGGTTACTCAGAGCTGTCTATTATCCATATCTGGGCCCCCCTGTCCCTCCATTGTCTCTGGCTTTGTCCAGCTTTCCTGCAGTAATAAATACTGACATCTGGATAGCTTGTAGAACTCCTACCATCGGTGTAGCTTACATGAAAAATAGTAGGTGCAGCCAGTCTTGAACCATGGACTCTGCCAATCACAGTAATGTACTTGGCCCACTAAGCCATGACAGCCACCGGTCAGTGCAGTGCACATCTTGACACTATTAACCACACATATATATATCACATTGACCCCTGAATATTGTGGAAATGGAACATGTTAGCATGTTGATTGTGACAGCCCTGGAAATGTGTGGTCTGTTGCTATTACCTTACAAACATATAAGTTATTGTAGTTGTATGGGAATATGGGTGTATTGGGGGTAGAGGGACTCCAACATTGACATCCATACATCTGTCCTATGACCCTGCTGTTTTTAAGTCCCTCACATAGTGCAGTGGGTTTTGCTGGCTTGGGGCTGACTGCATCTTCTGGGGTAGCCAGTACTTGGCAGTGAGACCCTGTTGTCTGCTGCTATCCCGGTAGCCCACTCCATTCCCTTGCATACATGCAGCAGTACCACACATATGCTACCACAGTCTACTACCCTATTCATTTGTTGTTACGGAGAGTTATTTACCTTGTGCCTGCAGCAGTTGAGAAGACAGTGCTTCAGGGCTGACTGTGTTGGACGCATGCAGTACACATCCTATACATAGTAAAATACAGATAGTGTGGTGTGGCTGGCATCCTTTTTACTATGCATGTGAGTGAGAATGAGGTGTCAGTCCCTGGATCCCTAGGTTGTCAGTGCATGTGGTATTTGTTGCATCTTTGCCAATGCCAGGGCATACTAGGCACTCCTATGACAGGCTCAGGGAGTTCCTCATCTGAATCTCCCTGTGCCTGTGGGGACCTTGGTACTGGTGGGGGGGCTGCATGTCCCTTCCCTGTGATGTTCCTGCTGGAGCTGTTTCCGCAGGATCATATTGTGTAGCATGGCACATACTATGAACATGTGTGCACATGTGGTTGGAGAGTACTCCAGGGCTCCACCAGATATGCCAAGGCATAACTGTGACTTGAGAAACCCAAATAAACACTCTATTATACTCCTAGTTTGTGCATGTGCCTCATAATGGTGATCTTCAGTTGGTGCATGTGCATTTCTCACAGGTGTCATCATCCATGGTTCCACTGCATAGCCAACATCCCCCAGTAGATGGCCATATGGGATGTCCCCTCTGGCAAATGTCTGGTGCAAGTCTGATGTCTTTCAGATGTGGGAGTTGTGATAACTGCCAGGGCTGCAAGCACACATTCATGATAATGTCTGGGCATTGCACATGACCTGGAAGCTGATGGAGTGATACCCCTTGTGGTTAATGTAGACTCTACCCTCCTTAATGGGTGGTGCTTTGATGTGCACATGAGTGCAGTCTATGGCACCCAGTACCTCTGGATAGTGTGCTACATGGTGGAAGAGATGCGTATTACTGGTCCTCTTCTCAGGGGTGCAGGGTAAATCAATGTGCTCACTGGCATGTGTTAGCATGACATTCAGGAACAGGTGGAGTACCCCAGATGCGGATGCCTGTGAGACCCTCATTATGTCCCCAGTAGGTCTTTGGAAAGTACCTGTAGCTAGCATTCTTAAGGCTACACATACTTTTGTTTCCACTGGGATGGGTTCCCCTCTGTTAGCTCTGGGTCTGTGGTGAGAATGGCCAAGCTCAGTGAGATCCTGTAGTATGTCCCTGTCCGCCCTGTAGTGCTCTACTATATCCAGCTCATGTAGACACTGAAAGGTTACCCTGGGCCTGAACACTCTTCTCCTTCTCAATCTAGGCCTATTGTCAGCATCAGCATCATCACTGACCTCAGAATCCATCACATACAATTGTAGCAGAGCAGCAGCAGCCCCTATTATTTTGTCAGTTAAAACTCTCAGGTTTGTATTCTAATGGTGCAGAGTATGTGAGAAAATCAAATTGCTGGGTGTATACATACTTTATAGTGGTGTACTGCAGTTGTAGCCTGTGCAATTGGCTCAGTATGCTTCATTTTACCTGATAGGTATATTGTTGAGGGTTTGAATGGGCCAGTATCTGTTGAACAGGGCTCATCAGTCATTTATATTTGATTGGGTTTCCTAGGCTATTTCGTTTTATTTTATTTTTTGTTTGTTTATTTCTTCCACTGCTAAGCATTGCAGCATGCTGCACAAACCCGTGTTGCTAGTGTAAACATTGCTCAGCAGTATGGACCCTCCCCTGTACACAGGCATGCTTAGTTTTTCTTTGACCAGCTAATACATGCACTATGGGGCTAAGATTAGCTTAGCAGCCACAGACACACCTCCCCCTGCTCAGCTGTGCTCAGCTGAGCACAAACAGGTGCCACTAAGCTCCAATCCATGTAAACATGGTGTGGCACACCCCCTTTGATGTTAGCGTTTTGTTTTGCCTACACCAACACAGTTCTAGCCCTACCACGGTTAGTACCTATGGACACGGTGGCCCTTTTTGCTACTCAGTAAGCCCGGCTCATTTGCATACACATAACTGTGTATACCCTTGTTGCTGCACTACACCAGGGCCTATCTCCTTAGCAACCACTGTAATCTGCCATTGTATGACTCTGCATGCTGAGTATTATAATGCAATACTTTTGCATATATGTAAATTTAATATTTTATAGTTATTTATTTATTTTTTTTTACAAAATGGCATGTTTGTGCATTGTTGTGCACCTCTTAAACATAAAATATGTATTAAAAATTATTTTTCATAATTTGCATTGCTTTTTTTTACTCACTGGCCATACTTTTTGCAATTTGCATGCCTACTGTGCACTATACAGCCTTTTTTGGGATTTTTACATCCCGTTCAAAATTTATACTCCGGTACATGGTTTGTAACCATGTACATTTGTTATACTGCCACAGCACCTTCACAGGTCCTTTCTGCTTGCTGAATTGCAAATTTACCTCATTTGATTGATTTTCACCATTTTATGAGGTGATTTGCATTCTGTGGATACCTCCGTGTCCGCACGGTGTCCGCACACTCATGCAAGCCCCCAACCCTTTTTTCTGGATCGCTCAGCAGCCATATTCTGTGTTTGGGCCACAACACTATTCCTACATAGAGAATCTTTCAGTGTAGGCTTTATTGAATTACCCCCAGAATGACGTATGTTGCAAAGATGAGAACTGAGTATGGTGTTACTTAAAATTCATTATAAATATTTGCAAATTGGCTATTTGTCCTTGATACAGGAGCTGAGATTGCTGGAAATACCAAGATCATGCCAGATGATCAAGGAACAATTAGAATTAGAGCCCAACTATAGTAATATGTCCAAATCCAGATTTTATTTGGATCATTAGAGGAAATCCATGGGGATGAATTGCAGGGGGAGGGTAAGGGTGTGACGGGGCACAACAGTTAGTGATTCCATGAGCAGACCTCAGCAGAGGATATTTGCATGGAAATTACTACAACAATAAACTGGTTAGCCAGAATACACCCATCAGTCCATCCATCCACAACCCCATTTTCCTATTTTTGCACACGGGATATGGATGTCATTTCAACAAGTGACAATCATCTAGAGCCAAGATTCACAACACCAGGTGGCAAGCCCTGATGCAGTTGTTCTTCCATACCATGCACTCACAGGCACAGTCACACCTATGCACAATTTAGAGTATCCAGTCCACCTATTGCATGTGTTAGGAATGTGGGATGAAACAGGAGCAAATCAGGAAACCCATCTGAACACAGGGAAGACATGGAGAATCCACACAGAAGGCACCTCAGCCAATAATCAAAATAGAGAACTTCTTGCTCTGAGGTAACATCACTAACCACTGTGCCACTGTGACACCCTAAGCACCCATCAATATCTTACAAAAAATGGAAGTGTAGGGGTGAATCATATTTTTATGTAGAATTATATTTTTATTTTCATATTTTTATATGGAATCATATTTTTGATATTGACATCTGCTATGTATTTATTGGGTAAGGATAGAAAAAAGAATGCAAAGTATCTGTTGTGTGTCATTTCTGTTTACAAAGTAAGTAATGCTATGTATACTTACCATTCAGCCTTAAGTGTTTACAAGAGATAGCTATATGTGGAAATTTGTCATTAATATCGCCCATGAATGTATTAGTTGTCATAGGAAATGTAGTATTTCCCCAATGACAGACCCATGGAGACAAACAGTCTTAAAGCAGATAAAGGCAAAACAGCATTTGGCCAGATGAGCTTAAAAGTACAGACTGCTAAATATTAGTTTAAATGGTAGTGCATGCTAAATTTTTGTGTAACTGGGTCACTTGGGATGCATAAGTATAGGAGGTAGGATTAGGCATAGAACAAGTGTATGGATTATAAGGCCATTATAATGAGAGATTTAATGGTCAACAATCCAAACTTTTACAAGTGACAGGAGAACTAAACACTTGAGTATCATCCATATGCCTCATTTTTGGTGGGGCATTTCCCTAAGAGATGTTAATCAGTTCTGTAGTAAAAGAATATATCTGAAAGACCAAGAATCAGAAGACTGAATTTGATGTTTTTTTTTTTTTTTTAGCTTTCGTTTAGGTTTATACCTTTTTAAAATTTTTTGACATATGTAATTTACCCTTGTCTATAATAGGTTTATAATAGAAAAATATGTTTAAATGTACAGGCTTTCAGTGTGTAAAAATATATCAACTTACAGTATAAGGAAGTGAAGATTCAAGACAACTGTTACACTACTGAAGCTATGTTAAATCCAAAGAACAGACAAAAAATAAGCAGCAGATTGACTGATATCGAAAAGGTCTATAATATAGCATAGAGTTGCTTATATATTCATTATTTTTCAAATTCCTTGGTGATGCACTTAATCCTTCGCATTGCTGTGATTCCCATCTTAAACCTTTTCCCTCAGTCTGCTCATTTTTATTTCTTGCCTGATTAAAGCTAAATGAAAAGACAAACAGGTGCCAAATCAATCTGCAATCTTTAAGTGAAGTAAACAATATTATGGGGGCTAATCTTTCTTTGTGGCTCAAGGTGTTAATGCAATACATTTGGAGAAACAGTAGATCTAATATAGAGTTTGAATCCAAATTATAGATAGGTTCCTTCTAATAAGGTTTGGCTATATTTGCAAGCAACTGTTGTTTTTTCTCTGCTGGAGATTAAAACTAAAAAATAAGAAAGTGAAGTAATTTTGTGTTTTTTCTTTCTCTGCACACAACACTGCGACCTGACCTGGTCTTCCATTTATATCTGCCTTCTGCAGTGCCTTTTTCTGTATTTGCATTTTATTTACTGCTTTGATTTCTTGTTTTGAGAAATCCTTGGTTTTTGAGTTGCCCACTCCACAGTAAATTTAGCTTTAGAAGCTCCTCCCCATCTTATGTAATGTACTCATTCTACTGGGCAATGAAAAATCAAACTGGGTTCTTAAATTCTGTGTTAGCCTCTGCTTCATATCACCCCACTAATTTAGTGCATACTGGAATATTAAGAGCATTACTCCTTTCATTCTATCTTACCTTTGAAACGTACCAATTACTAGAGAGCCTGGAAACTGCTTTTCAAAAGCAGCTTGGGACTGGTGCTTCTATTTTGTTCCTGATGTGAGAAGTAGCAGAGGTACATTCTATTATTCTGGAGATTGCAGGTGTATTTTCAAATTATTTATTGCATTCGTCTTCCTTTATCTCAAAATAAAGTGTATTTACTTTTCCTTGGTCTAGATTCTGCTAGTATGCTTTGAAATTGCCTTAAAGTATGCATTCTTCATTGCTGGCTAATCTGCCTTAGAACTGCCTTGTAATTACTTGTAGCTAGTTTTTTGATTTGTTTCTGGTACCTTTTCACTTTTGTCTAACTAATGCATGTTTTTACATCAAGGAAACTGTGACTGCATTTCTAGCGGTAATAAAAAAGTGTTTGTTTGAGTTGGGAAGCACACAAGGAGACTTAAAGTGAGATTGTTTCATTGACCAGTGGGCTTTTAGTTGATTTAGTCACTTTCCATTGAAGCTATACATTCTTTTGCTCATCTTACAACAGCATTTAGCAGTGTTGTATACAGATACAGGCATTTACAAACTATATGTTCCTTATAAAACATTACTTATAACTTTACCCAATACTCAGTTGTATATAGAGCAACTTGTTTGCACACTGAGGAGCACTGTTGCACACATTCAGTCAATCATAGTATACTTCTAGTTTCTACCACCACAGTGCCTAAGCCAGCCTGCTGTAAACCCCTGGAGTATCATCCCTTTTTAGTTCACCTATTGAATCCCTGACACCATGGACTGGCACTTTCCCAAATACTCCACCACCAGCTTTATCTTGTGTATTGTTTACTGACATCTAGCTAAAACCTATTGAAATAGATGCATTATCTGGGAGATGTAATTGCACAATGTCACTTAATGCAAGCCTCTCACACAAAAAACAATCAGGTTATCAGTAATATAAGTATTATACCCAGTTCACAAAGCACTGACCAAATGCATAGACCAACATATGCGGAGGCACTTAAAAGTAACCATCCTAAACCAGAAAGACCTACTACACATTAGTTATACAAAAATAATCATCAGCAACTCCAAAAGCGCTCAGGCAAAACAATGGCCATTACAACACATACAGCCAAATCCTTTTGAGCCTCAAGTATAAAGCCCATAAGGCAAGCCAACACACTTCCTAGTATTTGAGCCATAGACAAATCAGTTGTGAAACAGATGTCTTGCTCACCTGGTTGAATAAGGACAAAATCTCAGCCAGTTGTCTGTCAGGGTTCAGGATCCTAAAAATTGCACATGCACTCAAGTCATTAGACTGCAAGTAATAATATGATTCAGTCCTAATCCATGTGGGAGTAAATGACCTGAAACACACCTTGCTGGACTATATGAAGAGAGACATTATTGAGCTCTCAGCTTATGTGCCCAGGCTGGTATATGCTGAGCATTGAGCAGCATTCTACCTTCATCAAAGATGATGCCACAATATGAACAAAATATGATTGACTCCAAAAATTGGCTTAGTTTCTGGTGTCATTCTAAGGGGGTACAGTATTTGTCAGCATGGGAGGATATAGTCATTAGACCACAATGCTTTTCAAAGGATGGACTGCACCTGTCTCTTCTAGAGTTTCAGATATTGGCTAAAACATTATCCTCCACCATAATGTCTTTTATTAGGCATTACCAAACTGACATACCTTCCGGCATAGCAAAACTCATCCAAGTGAATCAAAAGGTGTTACTGCTCAATGCCAGAAGCCAAAACAAGAAACTCCATTCCTTCCAGGCTATCCTCACCCTAATGAATGTAGGCATATATGCCCTTATTCATCAGTGTGTGCCCACCATACAGCCTAGCAGCCTTGGGTCAAAAAGCTACTGTCGGTCCGGTGTCCAGTTGCCTAGCTTGAGTTACCTGGGATAGCTCTTTTGAGCAAAAGCTGGACATAAAACCTGCCAAACATGAACTAAAATTTGTTACACTCAATGTAAGTTTATAGAAAGGATGTAGCGTGGAAGTTGATGATATAGTGGTAAGGAGGAGCATGGACATCCTTTCTATCCAGGAGACTTGGGATCTAGTGACTACTTCTCAGGAAGAGTACAGGCTAAAAGTAATGTGAGAATTCTGGTGAGGAAGAGGCTTCAGAAGGCAGAGAGGAATGTCATCAGAATAAATGATAGATGCATGGCAATCAGACTCCAACCTAATGACATGACAGTATTCACGATGTCAGTCTATGCCCCCAAGTAGGTTGGTGATAGTGAGGAAAAGTGTGCATTCAGACAGCAGTTGCAGGACCTACTAGATAAAGCAGGACAATATGAATTGATGTTGATAATTGATGACCTGGATGCACGTATCAGAACAGGCAGAACACAATATGAGGACTGCCTGGCTACATGTGGGTTGGGCAACAGGAGTAAAGAAGGAGAGGCCATTCTAGACTTCTGTCTGGCAAATGGCTTGATAGTAGTCAACACATGCTTCAGAAAGTGGGACAGTCACAAGATGGCATACAAAAGAGCCAGCATACAACTCAGGTAGACAACCTCCTACAAATGCGGGTTCCTATTATATAATCGAAGACACAATCCTTTGAATGCATCTTGATTGAACTTGAAAGTATGAAACAGCAAAATAGCAAAATGGCATATAAGTGAATTCTTTCCCTGGGAAAGAAATCACTTGGCCACCTCCGTTACTTTTGCCATTTTCGGTGTTGTACCAAAAACTGTTGAATTTGACTGTATTTATCAACCAAGATGGCAGCTGTGAAGACAGGCCTGAGGTTGAACTAAAAAAAAAAATTTAATACATTGACTTTACATATATTTTTGGGCATTGCTCGGATTGTATGGTATGACAAACTGTTTAACAACGTTTTTTATTCATGGCTGGAGTGCGCTATTATTATCTAGACTAATATAATACAGATAGAGGTATTACTATGTACTTTGGGGTCCAATTTTGGTAACAAAAATCCTCGTAAAGATGGACTTTATGCTGAAAGGCTACATTTTAGTGTTTGCCTAGTGCATTAGATGTTTTGGCGTTCTTAAGCGCCTGTAACACTAAAAAGTTGAAGTGACAGCATTGAATAACAATATATCCAAGTATTGCAGTGTCTGAGCTATCTTGGGTGTTTTGTAAGTTTTATTGCAATCAACTTTGTAGGTTGATTATCACTATACCAGCAATTGTGCAGAAGGGCTGGGAATACAAATGGGAATAACTGTTATTATATTGTCCGCACATACATTTGATTGCATTTGGGACCGGTTGGGGTGATATCTACTAGTGGACTTTGTGGTGGAACTTTCTTTTAACAGCCAACTATTTTTCCAGTTTGGCTAACTGCCTACTCTGTGATATTACTTTAAACTGTGCAATTTTATGTTAAAACCTTTCAATGCGTGTAATAATAATGTTGAACTGTTGAGACTGCCAAATTTGGGAATTTTTGGTTACATTTTTGCCAGCCTCAGTATTACTCACTTATTTAACAGTTTCTCACTGCTCTGCACTAAAGAACCTGTGGAATCATCCATCTCATTCTCATCTCCCCTCTGATATATAATATCTATACTTTACAAGTGTTTAGAAGAGAAAGTCTTACACTCTTAAACTACTCCCTGGCTGTAGCTTCTATCCAACTATAGGTCACTGATTGTTTTTTTTTTGTTGTTGTTTCTGGACAGTCCCACCCAAACCAACCACAATCAGACCTATTTGAAACTCCTCCCACCAATAAAAATCCTAAACTCTCCTCAAACTCTGCAACCCCTCCTACAATGCTTTTCTCATCAACTCTAACATCCACTCCAATAACTCTACTTATCCCTCTTTCCTGTCTGTGCTATCTCACACAACTTCCCAACCCCTTCCTCACCTCACTCACACACTCCACTGAACCATACAACCATGCTCACTCCCCCTCTTACTCTGCTATCTCACATGAACTTTATAACTACAACACTATTTATCTATACAAATCTAAAGTACTCCTCTCCCCTTCCCCCCTACACCCTCCTCTAAACTGTCACTCCAAAAAATCATTACTCCCATATCAACCTTACCACCTATCCCTTCCTATCCACCTCTCTTTACTCCTCCACCACACCCCTCTCTCACAGGCCGGTGATGTGCACCCCAACCTCAGACCAACCTCCAGCATTAATACAGCTAAACTATCTTCTCAACCAAAAGAACCTAAGTTCCTGCACATCACTGCAATCAATGCACAAAGTATTAGAAACAAAATCCCTATCCTGCATGCATGGCTCTGAAACTTGGCTCAAACTCTACATAAAAGATCATGAAGTCCTACTACCAGTTTACCAAATGATTCGCAGTGACTGACCCTGCAAAAAAAGGAGGTGGAGTATCTATAATCTACCACACCTCCCATACCATAACCCCCTACACCAATTCAATTCCACCCTTTGCCAATGCTGAATTAACAATAGGACTAATAAAAATTAACAAGCACAAATCCATATGCATCACTACCCTCTATACCCCCCCTCCAGTGATAACACCAAAACACTTGAGAACATAATACCCTGGTTCTCCTCCCACATAAATAATGAAATCTATATCCTTGGTGACAACAACATCAATTGGTCCTTCTTTAACTCAGATGCTCCTTCCCATACTATCAACCTGTACAACTTCTCCCAACTAATTCACTCACCTACCAGACCAAATAAAGATGGTACCTTAGGTACCATCATTGACCAGATCCTTACAACACATCCAAGTTTTATCAACAAATCCGGTATATTACCAGATCCTCTCAGTGACCACTTATCTGCCTTTTCTGACCGACTGCCAACTCCCCTACAAAAACAACTCCACTACATTCAAACTCGCAACCTGTCATCTTTCAATCCCCAAATCTTCTCAGAATGCCTTAAGTGCATTGGCTGGACCCCTCTAAGAACTCTCCCTCTAGATGATGCTGTTTCCCATTTAAACCACTCATTTTTTTACCCTCCTTAACCAGCAAGCCCACCTAAGAACCAAACACATAAAATTCAATCCTTGCCCATGGTTATCCAAAGAAACCAAACTCGTCATGCTACAAAGGGACAGAAAATGGAGGCAGTATCAAAAAAATAAAAACCCAAGCTCCCACGTAGAATTTAAGCAACTCCGGAACTCCACCAAAAAGCTAATTATGAAAGACTGCAAAGCTCGCTATCCCAAACTTCAGTCTCTGCACTCAACAAACCTAAAAAAATTCTGGGACTCCATCTCATCTATATTAAATCCTGGTAATAAAGAAAGCCCCTGTCCCAATCCCACCCTCTCTGACCACAGCACCACCTCTCAATTCAACTCTTCATTCATAGACTGTATAGCCAAACTATCCAACTCCTTCCACCCCCCTCCCATAACCACAATGCCTCATTTTAAAACCCCATCTCCGCCCAGTCAAACTCCTTCTCACCCTTCTACCTTAAGCCCATTCCCAAAAGCACGATAAAAAGACTTCTCCTCAAACTCAAACCCTGCCGCAATGCACCTGACAATCTTCCTCCTACATTCCTCAAACTATCTGCAGACAGCATCGCCTTTCCCATCTCTATACTTATAAATAGATCCATACAAGAATCCTACGTCCCTTCCAGACGGCGCCATGCCTACATCTTCCCCCTCTACAAACATGGTAAAAAGACTGACACCACCAACTTCAGGCCCATCGCCATCCTAACCCCTCTGTCTAAAATTCTTGAAAAAAACATCCAAGCTCAACTAATGATGCACCTAACCCAAAACAATCTCCTCTCCCTACCCAGCATGGTTTCTGTCCCAGTCACTCCACCATAACTGCCCTTCTTTCCTTTCTAGAAACCATCAACCAAGAACATGACTCAGGCAAATTTGTATCTACATTATTCCTTGATCTGTCAAAAGCCTTTGATACCATCTCCCACACCCTTCTTATATCACAGCTCTCTACTCTACCCATCTCTCCTCCCTCTCTAGATTGGTTTTCCATCTACATATCCAACCACCAACAAGCAGTCCATTGGAAAACCTCCCACCTCCTCCTTCCTTCCTACACTCACGGGTGTTCCCCAAGGATCTGTTCTTGACCTGCTACTCTTTATTCTATTTATTAACAACTTTCAGCACTCTGTCCCAGACTCATCTGTCATCCAGTATGCAGATGACTCGACCATCATCTGCTCAGCTTTCTCACCCTATGAGCTTCTAGCAAAAACACAATTAGCCTTCTCCAAAACAGAAATCTGGACACAGTCCAATCACCTAGCCTTGAATGCAAATAAAACAGAAAACTAATGATCTTGTGCCCCAGCAAAAACTCAACTATCGATAAAACCTCACTCATCATACAAAGCCAGAATAACACTCCCCTTGATATAGTCCCCACCACTAAACTTCTCAATATCATCATAGATGAAGAACTAAAATTTGACACACACATCCACTCTGCAATCAAAAAAACTCACCAAAAGTTAGGTCTTCACTACAGACACATCCACTTCCTCTGCCGCTCTACCCATCAAACCCTGGCATTTACTTTCTTGCTTTCCACCCTAATGAATGGTGCTCCCCTGTTCACAAACATACACATCAGCTTACGAAACAAACTTTAATCCTGCTACTACAAAATCTGCAAAATTGCAACTAATTCTAAATACTCTTCCTACCATTGCAACTCCCTCCTCACTCTCAGTTGGCTTGAACTTCCCAACTACCTTAGTTACCTACAACTCACCACTGCCCACAAACTTATCTACAAACCTGCAAACTGCCCTCCTCTAGCTACATCCTTAAAACCCTATATACCTAACCGCCAACTCAGATCCAGAAACCAAAATCTCCTTCAAATCCATAAACCATCTCATCCTCCAGGCCAGCTACTTCTCTCCTACTCCATAGACAAAAGATGGAATCGCCCCCCCCCTTTGCAGTCTTCCCCAGCATGACAATTTCAAAACCCAGCTACTATCTCATCTATCATCCAAATGGATATGCCCATGCCGCACTCCAACTTAATCCCCTCTCCACCCTCTCTCTTTCTGCACAACTCCTTAAGATTCTCTCTGCTGCCTTAGACTGTGTATCTTCCATGGTATTCTCCATAACCCCTTCTGTTACTCTCTCCATGCATTATAGACCACCTAAACTAAAAGAAATAATAGCTATATCTCAACTCGCATAGAATTCTCCTGCCACGAATTACACTCTGTATCTGATCTCTTCTACCTACAATTATAAGCTAGTTACTATATATTTTAAATGTTTTACTCACTTGAGCTTTTAACATACTGTATTACACACTCTGAAGTGTATTTAACTTGTTCTGCACAGTTACTTGTTGTGTCCCTAGTAACTTGCAATATATAATTGAAATGTATACATTTTTGCCCCTTTTTTGTAAATGGGAAAAAAAATCGCTGTTCTGAGTGTTCGGGATTGTAAGCTTTTGCTTACACGGGGTCGATAAATCAGCATTCACTTTTTTAAGCATTTGCTGATTTAATATAGACCCATAATGGCATGGCACTTGGGTACAATCAGTGATTGCAAAGTCATCCTCGGTGAAATAGTCTGTTCACTGCATAAAACACTGGTTGCCACAATCAGCTGCAAGCAGTGGTCAGAGAAGGCATTAAGCTCAGCAAAGACCAGGCAAAAGACCTGGAAGATGAATGGAGAGAAAGCACAACAGTTTAAGGAATTAGTCAGAGCTCAAGCACTTCAAGAAGAAGAGGAAATATGTAGAGTTGAAAAGTATGGCAGTGCCTCAAAATAGAATGTGTGAGGACTACCGAACAGATATGTGGCTGAGCCAGGTATGGAAATAAGGCTCATAAGGAAAGCTAGTAGTGGAATGGAGAAGACCAGGAAATCAGCAAAAGAAAGAATCACAGGAAAAGTGGGAGATAGAAAAGATGGATCACTCTAGGAAAATATAATGGTTGGCTAAAAAAGGGGTTAAGAAAGGAGTTCCAATAGCAAAGAACAAGATATAAGAGGCACTCTACCAGCTTCTGGAAAGTGACTCAGTAGATGGCACAAAGAAACTTTATTGGGTTGCAAGGCAAAGACAGACAAATAAAGAAGATAGTTATGTATCCTTCATAAGTGAAGTAAGCAACAACCTGCTAACTAGTCCACAGGACATCAAAGGCAGATGGAGGCAGTACTTCCAGCAGCTTATGAATGAAGAAAACCCCACAGAAGCTGTACTGTTTCAGACAAAGCCTACATTGAGAGAAGGGGAGAGCTCACCATAGAGGAAGAAAGAGCAGCTCAAAGGAAAATGAAATTAGGGAAGGCAGCAGGCTCGGATGCAGTCATTACAGATATTATAAATATGTTCGATGAAATAGGGGTTAAATGGCTTCTGAGGATGCTCACAGCAGTGCAGAGAGAAATGCTTATTACAGATGACTGGAGAATAAGCATGCTAGTCTCAGTGTTCAAGAACAAAGGGGATACTCACAACTGTGGGCAGTACAGAGATATTAGACACCTATCACATTGCATGAGAGATCTGGAGAGGGTGATTAATAAACAAATACACAGACTAGCTGAAAGTGAGATGGACATGAGTAGTTCAGATTCCTATCAGGATGCAGCACAACTGACATGATGTTTGCAGTGAGACAGATAGTTGAGAAGAAGCCAGAGATGAGGGATATATCCAACTGAACATTCCTAGTCTTGGACAAAGCATATGCCAAGTTCCCCAGAAAGCTGATTTGAACAGTGCTTCAGTGGTTCAAATTCCGATAAATATTGGTAGAATTAGTATAAGCTATGTACAAGGACCCGATGAGTCAAGTATGAACAGGGTTTGGTCTCACAAAGGGGTTCCCAGTGGTAGTGCATATACATCTGGGTTCATTTCTGAGCCCGCTGCTGTTCATACTGATGATGGATTACATTAGCAGACAGGTCAGTGGGGACAGATCAACAAAGTTGTATGCAGACAATGTGCCATTACAGGCAGACTCTGAGCAAGAACTTCAGAAGATGTTAGCAGAATGGAATGTAAAAACTGAAGGCACATGGGGTGAAACTGAGTACAGATAAGACAGTTGTAATGGCAGCAAATGGGGGAAAATCAAAAGAAACTAAAAATTCAGATAAAAGGGAAAATCGTGGAACAGGATAACAGCTTAAAATATCAAGGAGTGGTGGTTAAGAAGAAGGGAAGTCAGAATGAGGAGATGAAAGCAAGAATCAGAGGGGCTACAGCCAACTGGCACAGAATGTCAGGTGTGGTGTTAGATAGAAGAATGTCAAAGAAGCTGAAAAGTAAGTGTACAAAACAGTGGTGCAACCAGTGCTACTGTATGGTACAGAAACCTGGTCAATAAAGGTGGAGCAGTTGAAAAAGGTAGAAGGTAGAAGTGAAAAAGATGAAGTGCCTTAGACAGACAGTAGGATGCCCACTGTGGGACATATGAAGAACTAAGGACATAAGGACAGAAGCCAAAGTAGCTCCAATTGCAAAAAAACATCAATGAGAATGGATTGTGGTGGTTTGAACACATGCAAAAAAGCAGAAGACAGTCTGGTGAAGAAGATTTGGGACAGACAGGAAGAAGGCAAGAGGAAACAAGGATGTCCAGCAAAGAGGTGGATGGACTGTGTGTGAGAAAACCTGTGACAGTCAGCCATGAGTGTTAAAGAAGGTAGGAGAGTGGCACTAAATACACACGTATATACACACACATGTACCTACAGATATCAACATATGTGACAAGGTATACACATACAAATTTGTATATATATATATATATATATATATATATATATATATATATATATATAGTTTAATATCACATTGTCAATTGCACTATGTGCGATCAACCAATATGTGAAACTCAGGTAGCAGAACCGGAAGTGCGATTGCCGCATTGCTGAACCTTACAATAGCGAACATTTGTTATAGCAAGGTTCGACAATATAGTGTAGATCGCATTATAGTGGGGATCGAGAAATGTACCCTTTCCTCAGTGTAGTGTGATCTCGGAGTTTGTATATATAAGTAGGGGGGTATGGGGTGCAGGGGGGCATTCTCCCCCTGCAAAAACTCTTGTAGAATGTTGAGCAGATTCTGAGCATTTCAGTGTAGTCGACATGTCCGACATTCAACTTCACTGAAATGCTCAGTTCAGCATATACAGTGTTCGGTGTTCTGAGTTCAAAACATTTTGTTCGGACATCTGTACACTCGAACATTGTACTGTCGAACATGTGATAGTGAACCTATATAAAATGTATGTATGTTAGTATATGCAAGCAAATGCACTTTTGTGTGCGTGTGTGTGTGTGTGTGTGTGTGTGTGTGTGTGTGTGTGTGTGTGTGTGTGTGTGTGTCTGTGTTTGTGTGTGTGTGTGTGTGTGTGCGTCAGTGTTACTGCACAGTCAATCACATTCTGCTCAACCACTGAGAAATACCAGCCCTGCACATCCTACAGCAGAGGGCAAGGCTCTGGGAAACAAAATTTTGTCAAGTAATACAACTGTACTCACTGCATATTTGTTGGAATTTACTTAGTGTGCATAATTAGGAATACAACATCATAAGCAGCCTGTCCTACAAGTAGATAGCTGTAGACTGATATTACTAGTGGATGGAACCTGCCAAACTAATCCGTGGCAATTTTTGTCAACATCATCTGCATGCTGGTCAACCCATATACTGTGTGTATGTGTGTGTGTGTGTGTGTGTGTGTGTGTGTGTGTGTGTGTGTGTGTGTGTGTGTGTGTGTGTGTGTGTGTGTGTGTGTGTGTGTGTGTGTGCGTGTGTGTGTGGGTGTGTTTGTGTAATTATTTACATATCTTTTAAGACTAGTAGCAATGTTCAATTGCTATAATAATGCATGGTGAACAAACTGCCATGTTGTGATGCAGTGCTATCAGTGCTGCACCTGTGACAAGACAAGATTTTTAAGATATGGATGATTCCTGCCTTCCTGCCCTTTCACGGTACATGTTGCTTCTCCACAGTACAGAGAAAGCTGAAGACCTCAATAGAAGTTTGACTGAATCATTCTCTAGACATTCTGAAGAATATAGGGTTTCCATGCTGCTCATGTTCTGGTCCACAGAGACTACTTTTAAATCCTATCTATTTTTTAAAACGGCACACTCAGCAGTTTTAATAGATGGAAAAAAAGTCACTACAAACAAGAAAAAAACTTGTGAAAGCTACTGAGATTTTTTTTTGTACTTTACATTACTGTCATGAGAGCAATCCTAAAAAAATGAAATTTAGTCTTCACATTTTACAATTAAATTAATTTTGTTGATCTCGAGTGCGACATGAAGTAAAAATATTCTAACTTTGCTGCTGTTAACTTTCTGACTCGTCCAGTCTCCTCTGTATATTTACTCAGGAAAAAAAAAGCTGTCACAATATAGTGTGCCAAGACTCAAGCAGAATGCTTTCTCATGAGTTTCACTGCACAGTATTATTTGCTAATTTGATAAGTTTAGTAATTTGATATAGGTAGATCAAGATATGCCATTTTACACTAATGTTGGCCAACGCATTAAATATTGTTTCCTTTTCCTGAAGTTATATGCATTTACTTCCTATGGGAAAAGAAATAAAGTTTTATCTTGCACAGTTTCCTTTGACATTATAGAACTACATTATTCATGACTGGTAAAGTCAAGGCTGAGTTAGAAAGGTCACAGGCAACTATTACTTAGATGATTCATCGCTCTGCTTTCCTGTAAACCAATTTACATTTGATTATACAGAAAGAAAACATTATATAAAAAGTACATTTTTTTAAACTAGAAAATAAATAGATGGGGAACTTTTTCTTAACTTGCAGGCTTCAGCAAAAATACTTATATTAATTTATTAATGATGGACAAATAAGATCTACTAAGTATGTCTTCTTGTAGCTGCCTATCCCATCTCCCCCATGACATGCATCTCATGCCACTTTGAATGCAGTAATTTCTCCTCCAGTTTCAATTGTTTTTGGTAATATGTTGTACTTTTCTACCATTCACTCCAAAAGGAACTCCTTATTTAAGCCTTGAGTGATTTATAGTCCTTGTCGAGCACTCTTCTTCCTGCCCTATTGTTTCATTCCAGCTTAATTTTCCCCACTTCCTGTTATGTTTTGATGGGCCTGTATTATATTATATTTGGCCCATATAAATCCATGAAAGCAATGTCCCAGCCTTTTGAGTTTTACTTTTTATGCCAGTAGCCTGCAGCCTTAAGTACCTTATTGCTATTCTCTTAAACCTGCATCAGATTATGTCCATCTTCCACAAATAAACTTGGCCCAACACATTATCTACTGCATAACTGGAACTTTATAAAGGGAAAGGGCGCTGCATTGGCAGTTGATGGCTCTGCAGTGCTAGTCCTGAATATTAATAAAAAAAACACATATAACTAACAGGAGCAAAACTCACTGACAGAAATTAAAAGCATTTTTCAGGGGGCAAGTCTTCCTTTGCCCCCTAATGTGGTGAACTGTATATTGCCACTGCTTCTGTATATTAACTCCAATATCTCTGTGCAATGGTGAAGGAGGATTATCTGACGTACATCAATCTTTGAATTAGTATATGTTAACCACAGTCGCAGTTAATTTCACACTGTTTTAGAACTGCACTTATGGGTCTTTAACTTACAAAGGCGACGCAAGGAAAAACATTATTTCCCTATCCCTTGAATATGATAATCTTGTATTGTAGTCTAGTATCAAACATATATATTCTTTTGCTATATCTCTGCATCATTTGTATAAATGAACACACACACACACACACACACACACACACACACACACACACACACACACACACACACACACACACACACACACACATACATTCTAGTCTTATAAATACTCTGAAATTAACTGAATGGGCTTTTCATTGAGGAGAAAGACCCACATTTCTTTAGAAGTAGGCAATGCAGGCAGTTCCTGGGGAGAAGCCAGACTGCTTTCAGTACCTATTTCTATATCCAGGTGGAGATGTACTGAAGTTTTCAGGAATGGAACTGTGTGCATGTGCAGTTGCCTATAGTGCACATCATCTCCTTGACTACTTTGGGGGATGGAAAGCAGTTCTCTTTGGTTAAAAACAAAAGCATCCTGCTAGTATTGTAGTGGCTCCACATGTCAAGTCCTCTTCATTGATAGGGTAAGTGCATGCATGATACCTGTATTGACTACTCCAGTCTACATCTGGATCTCTGGCATTGGATGGACTCTGGACCATACAGCTCCATGTGCCTGTCAGACTTGGTCTACCTGCAGGACAATGTATGAGAGGCAGTTGCAGATATTGTGCCGGGGAACTTTAGCCAGACTTGGTGACCCCACTGAGTCCTCCAGTAGGTTTTGGTTAAGTCAGCATTAGTAAAGAGATTCATTTAACATAAAATTTTAGAGAATATCCTTATCTGTTTAGTGTGTAGTGAGACTTCCATCCATTAAATACCTTAGCATAGCAAGGTATTGAAAAAGGGTTAACTATGCTGCTGGATGACCTCATCATGAGGTGGGCTGGGTAGTTTCCACAAATCAGTGAAGTAAGAGTGGTGGCAGCTGTTTGCTGTCACTATGTCACTGTTTCGTAGTCTGGCCCTGGATTTAGCTACTTATTCAAAGGTGCGTTCACTAAATTCACCAGTCAATTATTATATGCACACTATAGATGTAGTAAACATGAAAATAAAGAAAAAATACACATTTAGACCATAATTCTTGTGTATTGTTATTTCTAAATGACACAGAATAAACATCACATAAAACTTACAAGCAGTTCCATGTATAACTTCAGAAGGCAATGATTTCATTCTTCAGTCCTGCAATTTCATACTATGAACAGTTGGATGTGTTATAATAAGTCTTTAGTTCATATTTCATAGTCTATAGCAACATTGACAAAAGCAGTACACTATTTATCATATAAAAGCTTCTGACCAGTAAACTATTGCCACATTATAAAAAGAGCTGCAGATTATCATGTATGCTGAGGTCGAAATTGTTCAGACAATAATTCCTTATAAGTATACAAAGGCAACCATCTAAATACAAATATGCCAAGAACATTTTTTTTGCAATACTTCTTTTGCTCTTTTTCACTTTATCAACGATATCAATCGATTGTGTTAGCTTTGGTTGGTTCATTGTTCCATTATCTACTTCTTGGTTACTTATTTTTTGGCAACTAAAATAATTTAATTTACAAATACTTTTATTCTGGCAAGTCCATAAATGTATCATATCCTAGAAGCATTAATGAATGGAAAATCATTACTGTGTTATCTAGCAATTTATCCTATAACACTTGCCATTCCAGTTTGTATGTATTGAGACCCTGGCAAGGATTAATAGATGTAGTCCGATGTCCTGTAAATTTCTGTATCACACTCTCAGGAAGAGGGAATATCCTTCATAACCCCACTGGATTAGAGGAAAAATTATGCAGGCACTTATAAGTAAATATTTCAAGTTTTCTGGATTTATGTTCATTAACTGGTATAAGTTTCCTCAGCTGAGTATCTTTTTTTCTCATTTCTTTGACCTAACTTCACTTTACGGTGGCCATTATCATACATTTCAAGTGTATCAGTACTATAAATAGCCTACTTACTAATCTCTTTGTTATGGGCAGGTTACTGCCTGCATCCACCATTAATGATGCTATTGCAGGAGGTGTTCTCACAAACAGCTCATTTAACCCAAGATATCTTGTGGCACATTCTTTCAAATCCACATCACAGGGAAGTATTTTAGTCAAACTTTTGTCTAACTAGATTTCAAGTCCCCCACACCATATCAAAGCTGATCTAGTCTCAGCGTAAGTGTATGTTCTTTTTTCACTCATTCCGTAGTTTCTAATACCCTCTTCCTGGAATGTGAATACTACTGTTCCCTCTATGGGAAAAGTATAGTTGTAATATGTTCAATTCCTCATCATTACGTTGCTGTTTTAAAGTTTTTGTGCCCTTTTTCATTAAATAAAAGAATTGACTTAACTTCCCATTATATGGTTAAAAAGTGTTCCCCTCAAACCCTTTCTTATTGCAAGGTTTCAGCTATAGTAGATGTGCAACTTTCAGTGAAGTGTTTTTTCTCTTCTTCTTCTTCTTTTCTTTCTTTCTTTCTTTCTTTCTTACTTTTTTTCAGTGGAAGACTTGGGGGGGGGGGGGCATTGACCTAATTGTAATAACCTGATCGCTAATTACAATGAACTATTTTTCCCTTGAAGAGCTAAGAGCAGGTTCATGGTACTGGCACAGTGTGTTGGTGGAGTCAGCTATGCTTCTGAACCCAATGGCTATTTTCAAGATTTCATAACTTTTAGACACCCAGATTGAACCTCAGCTGATGTCTTACTAATCATATTCTTAGCCTGTCCAGACATCCCCTAAAAATCATGCTCATATGATTTACTTTCAATCCTCCATTTTGTTAATATTCACAAAAAGATTAATTCTCATTCTAGAACATAAAATGCACCCCCCCAAAATTAATGCCTAGTCAGCATAAGACATTCTGATTATATTCTTTTCTCTCATTACCATCTACTGAATCTAGGTGCACAATTTTTTTCTGTAACTTTTTGCCTTACTTTCCTTAGTTTTATTTCAAATATTCCCCATGTATTGTACAAAGTAAGGGCAGGATTCAGGAAGCCTCCGTGTAAAAGTTATAACTCTTACACGGAGGCTGCAGTTAAACGGTGTGATGTCAGCATGTCATGCATATGCATGAGGTGCATGAGGCATGCTGAATCACACTGTAACTCTTACACGGTCCATGTAAGACAGTAGGGGGCGTGTCCGTTGGCTAAGCCCTGCAAGCGGACACGCCCCCGGAAGTCTAGAATGGCAGAAAGTAAACAGCCACGAGAGAGGCCATGGAAATGTGAATAAACACACTACACAACACATGCCCCCACAGACCAGCAATGTAAAAAGTGAACAGATGTTATAAAATGAAAATGAAAACTGTTTTATTTTTTTTAAACCCCGTAAATGTTTGCTACTGCGTGCGCTTGTGCTGGGTGTGCTACTAGCGCAACTGCAGTTAGCAATCAGTGGAAAAGGATATAAGAACTAAATATGCAAAGTAAGCCAAGAAGTAAGAGCATAGAGGTAGAGTTGTCGGCTTAAGAGCAGGCAGGCAAGGTTCGAGCCCACACAACGACCCTTTTTATTTTTTGTAAATAAGCACTAAAAATGCCCCTGACAGTATTGTACAAATGTAAAAGTATTTCCTTTTGTAAAATGGAATGAAATGGAGCATATATTTTCAAGTAATACAATAATAAAAATATTTAGAAATGTACTGATAGCTAAGCTGCTGTGAGACAGAGTGCCCATAGCTGAGTAGTGTTTCAAAGGCTGCAAATTGCTTGCCCGTAGCTAAGCACTGGTTTAACAGGCTCAAACTGTGTGCAACTAGCTGTGCTTAGCTTAACATGTTTGTTACTAGCCAATTAAGGTTTAACCCAGCGCACACCATTTGCACGGAGGTGCATGCCGCGCCCACAAGCTAACCGCCAGTGCGCATGCGTTAGCTCCGCGCAAACGAGCGCAGCCCTGGTTTTAAGTGCTTAAAAGTGCTTTTGGCATTTTTGACTGACAGGTCCTGAATTCATTTCTAGACAGTCATGAAAATTAAAAATCAGTGGTCAGATTCGAACCCAGAATACCATGCACTAGAGTCAAGGTACTAAATCACTAAGCCATGACAGCAGTACTTAGAAATGCAAAAATAGCATATATATAGGATATAATCCAAAATGGAGCATGATAAAGCAGTTTCTGTGAAGTAGATACAATTCCAAAACGGCCAATCATAGAAATGTGCTGGAAAATTGGCATATATAAGCCCCATAGGCAGGAATACACAGCAGAAACGATTGTAGAATAGACCTGCAGGCAGAATGAGTGGAGTAGGGGAGGGACGTTGCTTTTGAGCACAGCGGTGGGGCATTGAGGAGTCCAGATACATGGTCAGGCTCCTAGTTCACCATCATGAGGCCCAACTCATGCAGGGCCAGGTCTCATGGGGAGCATACAGGGCGGAGGCATGGGACCAGTTGGCTCATGATCTCACTAGTGCTACTGGGATTCCACGTACTGGTGAGCAGGTCCATCACCACCATGCGGACCTGAAGCGAAGTAAAGAAGACCAGTTGACCCAATGGATCCAGGAGTCCCGGGATATGCCCAATGCCCCACTACTGAGTAAGTTACATTTTACTTATGTATGTAAGGAATTCAACTAGCTGATACCATGGAGATGTGTATTCCAATATTACTTGTTTTGTATTACAGCTGCAGGTGTCCGCTCTGCGAATTGCAGGGCACATGACCGCAGGCTGGTGTGGCTGCGCCACCATGCAGGTTAGTAACCCCACCTAGTACTTGTAAATAAATATTATAGTGTAGCACGTAGCAGAACACTGCAGTGTATTGATTAAAAGTAATAGAATGTGCAAGCAACAAGTGAAAGTCTGCAGGTATGGCTGCAACAAGTTCATCAGTATGCAAGTGAAACTGGAAATATAATTGATAGAAATAAATAGTTCTCTAATACAGATGTCCCACCATTAATTAAATGTAGTATAACCTGCAGTAGTCTCAAGAGTACAGCTTCAGAAGCTGAGTTAATCACATGTGAGATATATCCCCTGTTGAAATGCTGAATCATGACAGAAGTGAGGTTGCTGGAAAGTGTTTGAATCACCACAAGTCTAATATGTGAAAAAAGCCTAGAAGTACCAACCTGAACTGTGAAATAGCAGGATGTGTGAGAGTGACAGAAAGGGTCATGTATCAATAAATAAAGTAGTAATAACCCCTGAATATATAAGCCTCAGTGTGGTTCTACAGAACTAAATGCATGTGGGAATTACAAATTAACATCCCAAACTGATTGCAGTGTGTCTGAATCTTGAATGTTTAAGCCAAAATCTGTATATGGTGATGACAGTCAACAATTTGCAGATAGAATGAATGATTGTCTGATATACTAAACATCCATAGTTGTCCCCTGCCCTGTCATCAAAGTGTAGCGGGATGATGTATCTGATCAAAGTCAAAATAACTAGGATAGTGATGTATCTGTAACAGGTCTAGCATGACAGTCAATTAAAAATCAATTTGAAACTATCACCCACAAGTTAATTGTGTTTCTATTACAAATGTATATTAATGTATAATTTATGAATGTGTCATCATTTTCTTTCTCCACCCCACCCTATAATTGCAAATTAAAAAACTTACTAAATATTGGTATGTGAACATTTCATTAACCATGGACATTTGTCCTGTTGTTTCAAAAATATATGCATGTCCGTTGTTGCATGTGCCCTGTTCATACCTGCAAACCTGATGGCCTGTTGCCATTAATCAACCCTGCATGTTGTTTGATTGTGTATTTCTGTTCAAATAATGCATGTGATATTGATATGCCTGTTGTTCAATGGTGTTAATATCTGGGTGTTTGTTTAATGGGAATACCAATGCATGCTGTTACAACTAATTTGAATGGAATAATATGCTACTAACCCAAACTAACATAACATACTCACAAACCTAGAATGCTTGAGAAGGCGGGTCCCAGCGGACCCACCTCTCCCACCTCATCTGGCGACTGCACCTGGCACTAGTGCCCAGGCCGGACCCTCCTCCAGTGGCCCTGTGCCACCTTCGGGTGGAAGAGCTGCAGGGGATGGGGCCTGTCCCCCCTCTGCAAGCGTGGCTGGAGGAGCCCGTCCACTCACCCTCCAAGGTGTCCTGTCTGTGGGGCGAAGGGAGATCCAAGACTCTGTTCTTGGGCCCCTACACCAGCTTGAGGCCTGGGTGGCACAGCTTACGGGCATGCCCGTTGTCCCGCCTGCACAGCCCCCAGCACAGCCCCATCCTGGGCTGTGAAGGAACAGTGGCAACTGCCTATGGGTGAGGATATCAGTTCCACTGTTGCCATCTTTGGGCTCATGTGCCCTGGATATCCCAACCTCCGTCCCCGTCAATTGTGTAACCCCCCCCCACTTGGGTCATACACCGCCCCTGTATGCGTCTTGTCTGTCTTGTCTGTTAACCTACCCAACCTACCTCCCCAGCTATACCGACTACCTTCACCTGACATACCACTCTCACCTGAAAAAAAAAACAAAAAGGGCACTCTGTACCCACAAAAAAATTACGCCCCATACATAGCTGTCCATGTTGCACACATGTCCGCTGGACATTGAAACTGTTAATTACAATTGGCTGTACAACAGGTATTAATGTTGTACTGACACCTCTCTCAGGGGTGGAAGGTTTCAAATGTCACACCAAATTACATACAAATGCACAGCTGTTGCTGAGAAAGACATGGGGCAGCTATGGGCCTCACCTATATCCTTCCTGCAAATTCCAAGCTTGTTTCCCTACTGTCTTACCCTCTTTGTGACCCCTTTTTCACCACTTTCCTGTCACCCCTTTTTCTTTTCTTTCAAAGAAAATAGCGCGGGTGTGCGCTTGTGTGCGCGGAGCTCACTGCCAGTGCGCATGCGTGAGCTCCACGCAAACGAGAGCAGACCTGGTTTTAAGTGCTTAAAAGTGCCTTTGGCACTTTTGATTGACAGGTCCTGTACTCATTTTGAAAGAAAAATAAATTCCCACTGCCAGACTAGAACCCAGGACTTTGGTAACACTAGTCTGTATAACCTACCACTAAGCCATGACTCTCATACAAGAGCATGGTGCTAAAATAAATATAACATGTAATAGTAGGAAGCAATATAAAGGCAATATAGGATGTGTAGTACCCAAAGCATGTCAGGTAGATTTTTAATGCCTGAATTACTGGATTCCCATACTAGTCTAGTGTTAACAGAAACAGCCCTGCTAATTGTTAGCTTGTACATAATAATGTAAGGTAATGTACATATATGAAAGTATTATATGTACACACACACACACACACACACACACACATATATATATATATATATATATATATATATATATATATATATATATATATTAATACATATGAAATATAGTGGTAGGTGTCAGTATTCATACACACTCACTACAGGAAACAGTGAAGATAAATGCAGCAACCAGAATCTACAACACAGCCTGACTCCTGTGAGACTTACTAACCCTTTTAACTGCGTAAAGGTGCCTTCAGCACTTTGATTGACAGGTCCTGTACTCATTTCGAAAGAAAAATAAATTCCCACTGCCAGTCTCAAATGCAGGACCTTGGTAACACTAGTCTGTATGACCTACCACTAAGCCATGACTCTCATGCAAGAACATAGTGCTAAAATAAATATAACATGTAATAGTAGGAAGCAATATAAAGGCAATATAGGATGTGTAGTACCCAAAGCATGTCAGGTAGATTTTTAATGCCTGAATTACTGGATTCCCATACTAGTTTAGTGTTAACAGAAACAGCCCTGCTAATTGTTAGCTTGTACATAATAATGTAAGTTAATGTACATATATGAAAGTATGTATATGTACACACATATATATATATATATATATATATATATATATATATATATATATATATTAATACATATGAAATATAGTGGTAGGTGTCAGTATTCATATACACTCACTACAGGAAACAGTGAAGATAAATGCAGCAACCAGAATCTGCAACACAGCCTGACTCCTGTGAGACTTACTAACCCTTTTAACTGCTTAAAGGTGCCTTCAGCACTTTGATTGATAGGCCCTGTACTCAATTTGAGAGCAAAATAAAAGCATACTATTAGGCCCTACCACAAGACCATTTTAACACTAGTCTGTATGACCTACCACTAAGCCATGACTCTCATACAGGAATATAGTGCTAAAATAAGTAGAACATGTAATAGTAGGAATGAAGATAAAGGCAATATAGGATGTGTACTACCCAAAGCATGTCAAGTAGACTTTTACTGTCCTAATTACTGGATTCCCATACTAGTTTAGTGTTAACAGAAACAGCCCTGCTAATTGTTAGCTTGTACTTAATAATGTCAGCTAATGTACATATATGAAAGTATGTATATGTACACACATATATATATATATATATATATATATATATATATATATATATATATTAATACATATGAAATATAGTTGTAGGTGTCAGTATGCATACACACTCACTACAGGGAACAGGTGAGAGAAATGCAGCAACCTGAATTTACAACACAGCATGAATCATGAGAGACTTACTAACCTTCACACTCACAGAACACTGTCGACAGCATAGCAGCATGGTCCACGCCTTTACAATCTGAAAGGGCAACGCCTATCTCATATACCCTTTTATAGCACTGTCCTGAAATCACAGTGAGACATGCAATCAGTACACAACTGGCTGCATGCAATTAGCAAATGCTGCCTTACAATTGGTGCAGAAGCCATCACATGGACCTATGCAGATACCTACAAAAGCATCAAGTACTAACACTCCACACATGCAATACATTCATTGCACAAAAGCATCAAGTACTAACACTCCACACATGCAATACATTCATTGCACAAAAGCATCAAGTACTAACACTCCACACATGCAATACATTCATTGCACCAAACCGACGGAGAAAGGGAGATAGAGAGAGAGAGAGAGAGAGAGAGAGAGAGAGAGAGAGAGAGAGAGAGAGAGAGAGAGAGAGAGAGAGAAAGGCAGTGATAAAAAAAACTGCATCATCACAGCAACAAAACCAGCAGCAGCAAACAGCAAGTAGCACCAGTGACACAGCAGCAGCTGACACAAACACAGGTAATGCAAAGTAGCAGGTTAATACTGTGTTTACTGTGAAAACTCCAAATGTATCATAGTTCACTATCTATAGGTATGTCCATGAGATAGGTTGTGTGTACATAGTCCTGATATATATACATATGTAATATTGCTGTACATGTCTTCCATACTTAAAACTTCCATAGCTTAGAACACAAGGCCAGTTATGCATATGATGCAGTAGTTCCCAGGGTCAGTAGAGGTTCCTCCTCATTGGTGTGGGACCACTGTGTATGTATGGCACTGTTCAGGTACATATCCTGTAGTATGGCCAGGGTTTAATATCAGCCTGTAATGTGGTGCTATGTCCTCTAGGGGTGAACGTATCACACATTCAGGGATACCATTTTGTAACAGTGATGCTGTGTGTTCTGCAATGTTGAGGGTGGCCCTCACCTGGACATGTGAGATGATAGGGAGGTTACATTCATCTGTGATAACTAATTCCACTTGTGTAGGAGAATGGGGGGGGGGGACCTGCACCTAAACTGTCTGCAACAATGTTGCCAATATCTGTGCATTTGGTGAATGTGAAGCATCTTACTACTGCTGACCACAGATGCCTTGCCTTCATGTGAATCTGCTCTGTGCTGCAGTAGCCTCCTGCTATTGTTATACAATGTGCCTGTATCTGTAGTCCACTGAACAGGATAAATAAGTGGTGTGCATATGGTCTGGGTTAGATATGTGAGTGCACATTACATGCACTATGGGGGATGTCTGTGGTAAGCTTTTGCAAAGGGGCCAGCAGTGTGTGTTGTGGCTTCCACTGGCCCAGTGGGCTGCATGGATAGCATCACAGTCCTAACTAGTGAATAACTGTATAATTACATACATACATACATAGCAAGGTAGTGTACTGTGCTTGTGGTGTTGTTGGGATATGTATATCCAGGATGAGTAATGTGTGTCCACATCACAGTGTTGGATGGCAACACACATACAGTATGTTGGGATGAACACCCAGAGTGTTTCAGAAGTGTTGCCTGTGCAGAAATATCTGGCCATTACCTGCGCATCCCCCACAACACACACACATGCAACATATGGCAGAACTAGTATAGCAGTACACATAGGTTCATAGGTTCATACTAGGCTATTTGCCCTAGGGCATTGATAAGCCTAACCAGAGTGTGTTTGTCTTTTGCCACCCAATTAAAATTTGTTTTGCTATGCCCTTTTCCCAGGTTAGTATACTGTGCCTCTGTCTAACAGTGACATAGAAGTGATACCCTGGGTACAACTATGATCTCCCATCCACTCATCCAGATTCCTATGGAAGAGAGTCAATGAGGGACTCTGCCTAACCTGTACTGTGAGTTCATTACAGAGTGAAGGGAGCCTCTGGGTTATGAATCTGTCCCTCCAGCATGTCCTATTTATTTCAGTGCTAAGGTTCAGGTCTCTTGAGCGTGTGGCTGTATGGGATTTTGATTTCCTGAGGTGCAGCATGTCCATTACTTCTGGGTTGGACATGGCTGTATACGTCAGGCACAGATTGCCTCTGAACAGGCAGTATGCCACTGAGTCCAGCTGGATTTTCTTTAACCGGGCAGCATATGGCATCTGTTTGAGCCCTTTGATCCCCTTGATGAGGTACTGTTGGGGTTTTTCCAGTTGCTGTAGGTGTCTGGTTAGGTACATCCCAAAAGGGGCATTGTACTCAATTATAGGCCTGATGATGGATGAGTAAAGAGGCACGATGACCTCCCCTGATGTACATGTGAATCCCTTCATGATTAGCTGGGCTATATAACATGTTTTTCAATCTACTTTGTCCACGTGGTTGTCAAATGACAGATTGCTATCAAGTTTGTTCCCCAGGTCCCCAATTACTTCTTCTGTACTTAATGGCATAACACCTATGTGGTACTTTGCCACCAATGTGGAGGTGTGGGTATCTTTGATGAATATTGATACTGCAGCTCCTTTTGTTGTTTGGTCCAAGTGTTGGGGCCGACAAGAATGGTAACAGGTATAACCTGGTAGTGCTGGTGTGCTCTTGGGAAACCTGAACCAGGTTTCTGTTACTGCACAGATATCGATGTCCATAATGCTAAGTAGAGTTTTGAGTGTGTGTATCTTGAGGTTTAGACTTCTGGCATTGAGTAGCATTACTCTTAGTTCCTCATCCTTTGTGATACCTATGGATGTGGGTTTGCCTTATGAGCCTTGCCTAATAAAGGCACTATGGGTGTAGCAAGAGCCTTTGCCAAAATCCAAAAGCCCAGGGGTGACAGGTGCAAGCTGTCCCTAGCAAAGCATCGTGGCTTGTACAGCATATCATCCCAAGCTGACAGGCATTGGATCACCTTTGAATGACACCAGTACTTCAGTCAATTGTTGAAAGTGATCATCTTGCCTTGATATTGTGGCATCATTCTTGGTGAGGGTAAGATGCTACTCAAGGTCAGGGTCATACTGTCTTGGGCTACATGCCCAGAGAGCTCCTTTCTGTCTCTTTTCATGTAGTCCAGGGAGGTATGTGTCAGGTCATTCACACCAGCATGAACAATGAGTGAGTCATATTTGTACTTGCCTTGGAGTGACTTGAGTGCAACCTCCACTATGTTTCAGACTGTTATGCAGGCACAGGCATGTATAGAAAGGTACACCAGACAGGGTCTGAGGGAGCTGACAGCATGTCGCACAGCCATGACAGATGGCATGCGTGACATTGCGAATGCTATTTGTAATTTCACAGATGTCATTGACAGACGTTGTGGGGACATACAACAGCTGCTCCACAACCAGATGTCCATGGGCCAGGGCGATGGTGTGCGTTTGCGGCGTCGACGTGGCCATATGCCAGCAACAGCACCAGCTGGCAGTCGTCGTGGACGGCAACAGGCCCACTCACGCACCTCAAGTGCCAGCAGCAGCCCCAGCAATGCTGGGTTAGTGCTGTCATCAGGACACCCAAGGAGACCATGTGCACGTGGCTCTGGACAGTCCCAACAGGGAACTGTGTCCAGTCAACACACACCCGCTTCCGATGACAGTACCCAGTCTGGCTTAGTACCGGATACGGTCCGTAGCACCCCTGCCAGGCACAGGTACCGTGTCCGTGCCCACAGACACTGATCTGGATGACCTGACAGGTGCAGTCTGTGGCTGTCCACAAAACCCTGTACATGGCAGCCATTATGTGGGACTGTGTGCGTGCTTACACACATGCAGAAATTTAACACCTAGGGCAAACACATACACACACACACACACTGCACCAACACTAGTCCACCCTGTACTGCTGCCCCTCACAAACACACATACACACACATGTCAATTGGTGGTACCAGTGGCTGGCTTGGGCATACCTAACCCACACCCTGTGCATATGATGACACTGTGCCACCTCCTGGATACTACATCAGTGCAGGAAAAGGTAAACATGTTGCTGATGCACAGGGTGACTACATAGATGTGTATAAGTAGTAACATGTTGGTAACTGTTCACTGTTCCACTATGATTGTGTGTATATCCCAGCATTCATGCAGCAGTAACTGTATGAATGTCCTGAATTGTTATCTGCACCCATACTACTTACCAAAGTGTACCAGCTGCACACCATCACATGCTACCATTGACTATGGGAATGTGCATCATGTGCTGTATTGTAGATTCAGCTATATGTATCTGTTCTGTCACACATGCATTTACACACACCCTGCTATCCCCACACATGCACACGCTCACCTGCCATTTCCATTATTTATTACCCTACATGAGTAGCTGTCGACACATGACAGGTACACATTTGAAAAGTGCACTATTTGGATTACTACCGATTTCCTCTTTTCTACCTGTACTCACAGGGTGCAGGCAACCTCATCAGTTTAAAAGTGTAATGTGCATCAGGTACTGTGGTTCCCTGATTGCCACATCCAACATGTTTTCCATACAGAAATGCACACACAGAAACATCCCACATCCACACACTTGCCACATTCAGGTTTCAAAACACTATCTAGGTATGTTCTGGTACATGTGCGTGTTACAGTAGCATGTAGCACTATACTGAGTACTGGCAGTTGTCTGTTGTCATGTTGTTTGTATAGGGTGCTGTCAACATCACTGTTTGTTAAGGGAAATGTGCACCCTGCAGTGCGTAGCCCCATTTGGCAAAAGCCACATCCCACCCCCAGCATTGTGCACACACACTAAAACCACTCGCACTAAAATACATACTTTCCATTTGCAAGATTCAAACCCCTACCTAACTGTGTTATGACACTAGAGACATACACATTAGCAGAGGGCGCTATTTGCATTAGTGGGAGAAATCCTTTCTAATGCTGGACTTAGAGGGTGCTGACATCATCTGTGTTTAGGAAGAGGGATGTGCACCCTGTAGTGTGTTCTCCCAGTTGGCAAAAGGCACTTTTCCCTCACAGCATTATGCACACACACAAACCCCACTCATACTAACTCACATACATTCTCTTTGCAGGATTCAAACCCCTACCTACCTATGTTATGACACTAGAGACAGATGCATTAGCAGAGCACGCTATACAAATTACTGGGGAGCTTTAATTCAGGTAATATAGTTATAGAGTGCCGACATCATCAGTGTTTCAAAAGGGGAATCTGCATCCTGTAGTGTACTTTCACAGTTGCTAAAAGGGGCATTTCCCGCACACACATAGATGTGTTTGAGGTTTGCATATGTGGGGGATCCGGTACTTCAGTGTGATTAGTATATGGTTCGATTGCAACAATGAGGGACATACTCCAAGTGGTGAGCATTTTGTACTCATGTTTGTGATGATCAGGTCTAGTATATTTTCCCCTCTTGTGGGAATGTTGACTACTTGTTCCATATCTAAAGAGTTTCTGAACTATGGGAACCCTAGAGCTTGGGTATTGTGGCTTGAGTAATGTTCACAGTCTATGTTTGGGTAGTTGAAGTCACCCAGTATGATGGTGTTTGCAGAGAAATCTATACTCTCCTGTGTCGTCATGAAGGCTGTGTGGGATTCCTGAGTTTGAGAGGGTGATGTAAGAGCTCCTCTGTGTCTCTTTCCATGTGGTCCAGGGAGGTACTTCTCAGGTTGTTCACTCCAGCATGGACAATGACTGCCTTATACTTATACTTGCTGTGGAGTGACCTGAGTGCTTGTGTTATGTGGCACATTCTATCACCTGACAGGTAGCTAAATGTGACCCTCACATTGCTCAGTCTGGAGAGTGGGACGTCAGTGTGTCTGACTATGGCATCACCTATTATAGGTGTGTCACACATTGTGTTTGGCCTTATGGGCTGTGCCTGTTAAGAACACTGACTTTGTGAGGTCTGTGTTGCTTGTGATATGTGTTCATGTGGGATGAAGTGTGTCTGGCCATGTCATTTCTGTCCGTGGTCTGGTAAGTATCATCTTTGGTGACATAGGTATTCATATGCCAGCTGGTGAGCATTTGCAGTGTTACCTACTGAAAGTGGTACAGCTTGTTTGTTGTACAATGGACTACATGCACCCCACCTTACAGTAGCTATGTTTGCATGCATGTTTCCTTGCAGTTACCCTGGAATACTGATTCGACCTGTCATGCAGAGTTACATAGCTTCTGTGGACACCTAGTGACATCTGCATAGCCTACTATATGTATGTTCATGTCTCCCTTGACAGAATGTCACTGTTTCTCCTGTTCATATGTATGTTGCCTGTGACACATTGCATATGACTTACCTGGCATCTGTCCACGTGAGCAGTCATATATGCCACTGCAGGACTCTAAACCTGATGATGCACACACTCGAAACATTCCTCAGCATGGAGAACATCGTTATCTGTGCAGTAACAGATACCGGATTCAGGGCTACCAACAGCACCCCAGCAATACCAAGTTATACCTCATACCATGCTTTCAGGCCCAAAACTTGCACAAAACCACAAAAGGAGGGGGTGTATTGATATTCATCCAAGATACCCACACCTCCAGGTTGGTGGCAAAGCACCAAACATCAGAGACTATCCATATGCAAGTAACAATGGGTAAAACTGCCTTCCAGGTAATAGCCTGCTACAGACCACCCTCACAAACACAAGAACCGCACTTGGCCTTCCTGAAAACAGTTGGAAATATGTAGGTCTGTCCATACACCATTATAGTGGGTGAGTTAAACTATCCAAAAATAGACTGGGAGCATGACTGTAGCTCCAACACCCTAGCCCAAAGATTACTAGAATTTATATACCAAAATGCTATGGAACAACTTGTTACCACTCACACAAGAGGGGAAAACATACTGAACCTGATCATCACCAACATGGGGACTCTATGCTCCAGACCAGAAGTGTATCCCCCACTAGTAAGATCAGACCATAAACTAATCTCACTGGATATCCACATCCCAAGGCCACCCCCTGCACAGAAGAATACAGTCAACAACTCATGTAAAGCATGTTCACACTCCTCATAAATGATGTGGAAACCATCAAAGCCCCCAGGCCTGTTGAAAATATGGACCAGACTGCAGATACCTGTATAAAGGCATTCTATGGACACCTTCAGGAATGCATGGATCATGCAATCCCAAATAAAAGCAAGACCCAATCCGCCAAAGGCAGACGTCCTGTGTGGTGGACACCAGCCATAAACAAACTATACAACAGAAGGTTGAAGCTACTAAATGATACAACAAACTCCAAAACTGTGAAGGCATCACTGATGAGTATTAGAAGAAAACTACAGGCACTCATAAGATTGTCTAAGGCCATCTTTGAGAGAAGATTCCACAAGACACTGAGGATAATCACAAGGCTTTCTTTAGTTATGTTAGGAACCTGGGTGGTAATTCCCAGATATGCTCAGAGGTACTCCAAGATGTCAAAAGAAATACCAAACACACAGACATTGCCAACATCCTAGTGGACAGGTTCACTGCTAACTTCTCCCCCCCTCCACACCAAAGGGGCAAATATTTCTCCCAGCAGAGTGATGCCCCCCCTGACATCTCAGATGCTCAGGTAAGAGCTGCCCTCTCCATAGTAATAAACACTGCATCAATGGGACCAGACAGTGTCCCAGGCTGTGTCCTACATGAACTCCAAGAAGAGCTACACCCAGACATAACACTACTGTTCAATCCCAGCCTTACTACACGATATGTGGCCAAAGAGTGGCGTACAGGAACAGTGGTCCCTCTACATGTAGGTGGTGCCTTAATGGATCCTGGACACTATCGCCCCATAAGTCTGAATAGCTTGGTCTGCAAAGCTATGGCAAGGCTCATCATGAACCTCATAAATATAGATATTGGGGACCTACAGACACTGCATCATACACAGTTTGGCTTTGTTAATGGCAGATCCTGCCTCTCAAACCTGTTTTATTCATTTGAAACAGTCACCAAGGCCACTGTCAAGGGGAAGGTGGTCTACACAGCCTACCTGGACCTTTCATAAGCCTTTGATACAATACCCTACTTGTGCATTCTGGGGAAGCTCACCAGTGTACATATTAACCCCTATGTCACTACAGATATTGCACAGTGGCTCAAGGGCAGAACACACATGGTTAGAATTGCTGGAGCCATGTCAGCCTCAAAACCAGTTACAAGTGGTGCCCCACAAGGCTCAGCCCTGGGATCTGTCTTGTTCAGTATATATTTATCAGAGGTACAGGCCAACATGGAAGGACTGTGGCTGAGCAAGTCGCAGATGACTGCAAACTGGACGCCATAATCAACTCTCCAGCCAACACATGCATCCTCCAAAAGGGCCTCTTAGAAACAGACGACTTGTGCCACAGCCATGGCCTCAAGCTGAATGCCAAACAGTGTATAGTCATCCCCTTTGGCAAAAACAAAGTGACCACAAAGTACCACATATGTGTTAATCCATTAAGTACAGACGAAGGAATTATGGACCTTGGGGTACACAAGTTGATAGCATTCTCTCATTTGACAACCACATGGCCAAAGTGGTTAGAAAAACATTTTATATAGATCACCTCATCATGAAGGGATTCACATGTAGATCAGGGGAGGACATTGTGCCTCTTTAATCATCCCTCATCATGCCCATAATTGACTACAATGCTCCTGTCGGCATGCACCTTACCAGACACCTGCACCAACAGGAAAGACCACAAAAGTACCTCAACAAGAGGATCAAAGGGCTCAAAGAGATGCCACATACTGACTGGTTAAAGAAACAGCAGCTCTACTCGGTGGCATACTGCCTCTTCATAGGCAATCTGTGCCTGACATATAAAGCCATGTCAAACCCTAACTTAATGGTCATGCTGCACCTCAGAATATCCAAATCCCATCAAGCTACACGCTGAAAAGATGTGAACCTCAGGAGTGATATACATAGGACATGCTGGAGGGACACATTCATAACTCAGAGACTCCCTTCACTCTGGAATATTATCCCAATACAGGTTAGGCAGAGTCACTCAGTGACTGTCTTCAAGAGGAATATTAATGACTGGATGGGACATTGTAGGTTTACCCTGGGTATCACTTATGTGTCACTGTTAGACAGAGGCACAGTATACTAACCTTGGAAAAGGGCATAGCAAGATAGATTTACAATGTATGGTGAAAGCCACACACAGTCTGGCTAGGTTTATAAATGCCCTAAGGCAGATAGCCTAGTATGAACCTATGAACCTATGTATCTTGTTCACCATTGGCCCTATGTGCTGTTAATCACCAATGCAATCTCAATACTATGGTAGCATGTGCAAAGGTCAGTTGTCAGTCACCTCTATGGTACAGTTGTGGAATATGTGAGTCATGTAGTAATGTCACAGCTGCCACATGTACACAGTCAACCCTATCCCCTACCCATGGCTGTACAACACATGGATGAGATGGCAACACATAGCCAAACTGTGGACTAAGCACTCTGAACCCAGTACTGGCATAACCTGTCAGGTGGCATGAAATACTACAGTGACTGCAATACCAGTCTGATGTAGACCTACACTGACAGCAATACAAGCACGGGAACACACCGGGCCATTCGTGGAGCCTAAGAATGGCATCCTGCCTGAGTGGCAGACACCTCTGCAGCTGGCACACAGGCATACGTTAGGCTTGAACACAGCATGCATAACACATAGCACACAAATCCCGTGTGCCAAACAAGCACAGTCTGTACAGCTATACAACACTACTGCTGCAGTTGTGTTAGGTACTTTTATTGTCCGGTACAGTGAGGTCATGCTCACCAGGCTGGACAAGGTCAAGGTCACAGTGATATGCTCATGGGGCACTATGGTCCACCACATAACACAAGCATACAGGTCAGTCAGATGCATGGACACATATGACTCAGTCATTGTCCATGCCACTACAGCTGATGTGTGATGTCCCTCACTGGACTACATGATAGGGAACATGGAAGGGCTCACTGAGCAAGTGGCACAGGCAGGTAGAACCCTGACCTTGGTTGGCATCATACCCTCAACAGGAATGATGACATATTACTGAATGCTAATGAATTACTGTAGCTACAACACCCTAGCTGAAAGGTTCTTAGCATGCGGTCACTACATTGCTATGGAACAACTTCTTACCACTCCCACAACAGGTGAAAACATGCAGCACCTCTTCATCAACAACATGTAGACTATATGCCCCAGACCAGGTGTGTATCCCTCACTACTAGGTTGATAGCATCTACATCTCACACTGTATATACCCATCCCACATGCAGCACCTGCACAGAAGACCACAGTCATAATGTTACCCAGTGCAAATACCATGTATTCACATGTGGCAGGCATCACACATGGTAACTATTGAAGGTCACAGGTACATATGTGTATTTGGCACACACATACATCATGTGTGCATTGCCATAACTGGTTTAATCGATGTCATGCATTATTGTGAGAAACAGCCTGCACACATGGGCATTCTGTGTGAGCAAAACACGTGACATGTCTGGAATCAAAAGCCATAAATAATTGTGATATTGTTTAGAAAGGGGTATGTGCATCCTGTAGTGTGTTTTCCCAGTTGTCAAAAGTGATGTCCCTTTTATACACACTTACATATACACTAACCCCCCTTCACACACACTCGCTGGGTTCAAACCCCTATCTGACTATATTATGATACAAGAGACGGACACATTAGCAGAGCACGCTATTTGCATTACTAGGATATTTCTTTTCTCCTGATATACTTATAGGGTGCTGACATCATCAGTGTTTAGAAAGGGGAATGGGCATCCTGTGGTGTGTTTTCACAGTTGCCAAAAGGGATGTTTCTTTCATACACACTTACTAACCCCCCTTCACACACACTTGCCATTTCTTGGTTATGATACTAGAGACAGACACATTAGCGGAGCGTGCTATTTGGATTACTGGGAGATTTCTTTTCTCCTCATATACTTATAGGGTGCTGACATCATCAGTGTTTAGAAAGGGGAATGGGCATCCTGTGGTGTGTTTTCCCAGTTGCTAAAAGGAACATTTCCCTCACACAGACTTGCACACAGACCAACCACAATCACCCACACACACACACACACACTCTGGGTAAGCTGTCATTCCCTAGGGCAAACAGCCTAGTGTTGACCTCTTCACCCATATGTTTAACTGTCAGATGCACATTATTTGGTGCTGATAGCAGTGTTTGCAGGTCTTTATTGCCATAACATTTCCTGTTTGTATGAACAACTTGTGTATCTGTGGACGATGTTTGCATATGGGGGAAATCTACTATATCATGTATGTCTCTGTAGTCATTTAAGTGTGAGCACTGGTCAGATTGCTATAATGTTGTTGGTTACTGGAATAACACGCACATATACCAGATATATGTGGCAAAATGCTAAACTGATATTTGGACTAAGTGTGTGAGCATGCCCAGTTCAGCCTTCCCATGGCATGTTGTGTGAAAGATGTCTCATTTATCAAAGTGTGTGAGCATGCCCAGTGTGAGCTTTCCATATGTTGAACTCTGCAGCCCATCACATTTGTGGATGAGTGTGAACTTCAACAAATATCTCCTGTTTATGGTTGTGTGTTCTGTGTCATGTTGTGTAGTTACTGTCCAAATGCTTTTTGTGTGAACACAACAGGGATTATACTGTGCCTGCAGGTTTTGCATGGGATACTTTGCATACAATTGTCAACATCTGTTCATACTCGACCTAACACTGTAGTACTGTATAGTGTAGTGTTTCAGTACTTTCACTGTGGTGGACAGTATCCTGGGCTTTAGTCCTATCACTGCTTTACATTTCCATAGTGAGCACAACAGCCTGGTTAGGGTCCAGTTGTGCACATCTGCACAAAGGCGGTGCCTCTACAGACCCTGGTAATCATCACCCCATAAGCTTAACAAGTCTAGTCTGCAAAGCTATGGAGAGGATCATAATGGAGCTCATAAACAAAGATATAGGGGACATGCAGACATTGGACCCGTCCCAGTTTGGCTTTGTCAAGGGCAGATCATGCCTTTTGAACTTGGTCAACTTCTTCAAAACAGTCACTAAGGCCATTGATGAGGGAAAGGCAGTCCATACAGCCTGCCTTGACCTTGTAAGGCTTCACAATACCCCACTCGGGTATTGTAGAAAAACTTACCAACTTAAATGTAAACCCATATGTCACAAGATGGGTTGCAAACTGGCTTAAGGACAGGACCCACAGGGTTAGAGTTGCTGGCGCTATGTCAGACTCCAAGCCGGTCACAAGTGGTGTCCCACAGGGCTCGGTCCTTGGCCCCATATTGTTCGGCATCTACTTCTCAGAAGTTTAGGCCAACATGGGAGGACTTTGGCTGACAAAGTTTGCAGATGACTGCAAACTGGGCGCCATAGTGGAAAGTGCATCAGACACGGATATCCTTCAGAAGGGACTCACGGAACTGATAGCTGGTGCCAGAGCCATGGCCTGAAGATAAATGCCAAAAAATGTATAGTCATACCTTTCGGGAAAAGCTAGGTAATCCCAAGCTACCATATAGGTGGCAATCCTCTAAGCACAGAAGAGGTTATCAGTGACCTGGGGACCCAGGTTGACAGTGGCCTTTCTTTGACACTCACATTGCTAAAGTGGCTAGAAAGACCTTCTACATTGTCCACCTGATCATGAAGGGATTCACATCCAGATCTAGTGAGGTCATTGTTCCCCTGTACTCTTCACTTATCAGACCAATGATCGAGTACAATGCCCCATTCAGGATGTATCTCACCCGACATCTGCAGCAATTGGAGAGACCCCAAAGTCCTCACCAAAAGGATGAAGGACTCCAACATCTGTCATAAGCTGCCAGATTGAAGAAACTCCAGCTCTATTCAGTCACATACCGTCTGCTCAGAGGTGACATGTGCCTGACATACAAGGCCATGTCCAACCAGGAATTAATGGGCATGCGCAACGTCAAAACCTCCAAATCCACCAGAACAACTAGGGCAAGTGACTTAAACCTTAGCAGGGATATAAATAGGACATGCTGGAGGATAGATTTATTACTCAGAGACACCCTATGCTGTGGAATAGAATCCCGGTCCATGTGAGGCAGAGCACCTCACTGGCTCTGTTCACGAGGAATCTTGACCTGTGGATGGAGATCGTAGGTTTACCCCGAATCGCCTCTGTGTCACTGCTGGACAGAGGCACAACAAACTAATGGGCACAGTATTGTTTCCATATAAGGGGTGGTGTAAGCCACAAAACTCTGGGCTAGGCTTATAAATGCCTTAGGGCAGATAGCCTAGTATAAACCTATGAACCTATGAACCTATCTGACCATGTTGCATTATGTTCAGATATTAACTACTTACAAAAGCCTCGTCCAACATCAGTAGTGTATCCCACAACATAGGTGTACATTGGCAAACACTACCGATGTGCCCTAGGCCATTTCTAATGCTAGTCAGAGAGTGTGTTTGTCCTTCGACACATTGTAAGTGTAGTTTGCCATGACATATGTCTTGTTTAGTATACTGTGCCTTTGTCTACTCGTGACATAACAGTGATACCAGGGTAAACCTACCATCTCCCATCCACTCATTAAGATTCCTGTTGAGGAGAATCAATGAGTGACTCTATGGATAACCTGTACTGGTATTTTACTACCCATGTGTGGGGTGGCTTCTGTGTTATGGATAATGCAGTACAGCTTGTCCTATGTATGTCAGTGCTGGGGTTCAGGGTCCCGCATGTGCATAGCTCACTGCCATTCAGATTGTACAAGGTGCAGCATGTTCATTGATTCCAGCTTGGACATGGCTTTCTACATCAGGCACAGCTGGCGCCTGGGTGGCCAGCATGGCAGTGTGTGGAGTTGCACTCTGTTTAATCAGGCAACATCTTACATCTGTTCAAGCTCTTTTGATACTCCTGGTGAGGTACTGTTGTGGACTTTACAGTTGATGGAGGTGTCTGCTGAGGTACACCCCACAGGGGCTGTTGTAGTCAATTGTAACGCTGATGAAGGATAACTGCAGAACCACAATGACCTCCCTTATCTAGATGTCATAACCTTCATGATTAGCTTGGTATATGGATTGTTTCTGTTAACACTACAGCCACATGTTTGTCCAATGCAGGATATCTATCACCTTGTGTACCCAGGTCTGTCATTACATGTTAAGTATGTAATGGGTTAACACCTATGTGGTAATTGGTGGTCACTTACTGTATATCCACAGAGGTTGACTATACAGTTTTCTCCATTTAACATGCTGACATGGCTATGGCACCAGTTGTCTGTTTCTATGTGGCCCTTTTGTGGGATGCTTGTGTCAGCTGGAGTGTCAGATACGTTGGGCGGTTTGTAGTCCTCTGCAAGCATGTTCAGGCACAGTCCTTACATGTTGGCCTGTACCTATGGGGCATATATACCAGACGGGGAAGGTCCCAGGACCAAGCTTTGTGGGATACCTGTTATATGTGGTTTGTAGTCTGACATGGCTGCAGCATGTCTGACCATGTCAGTTCTGTCGTTGGTCTGGTTTGCAACCCCTCTAGTGACATAGGGGTGTATATATAAGCTGGTGAGCATATCTATATTGAACACGTAGGGTATTGTATGGAAGGCTTTGCAAGGTCCAGCTACACTGTGTGGACCACTCATCAGTGACCTCAATTACTGTTTCAACTGAGTCACACATGTTTAGGGGCAGGGTCTGCACTTAATAAACTCACACTGGGTAGGGTCGGGTGTCAATAGATCCCCAATATCTTTATGTCTGCGGTACATGCTGATCCTTTCCATAGCTGTGCAGACCAAGCTTCTCACCCGGCGCATATTACTGAATGCTAATGAATTACTGTAGCTACAACACCCTAGCTGAAAGGTTCTTAGCATGCGGTCACTACATTGCTATGGAACAACTTCTTACCACTCCCACAACAGGTGAAAACATGCAGCACCTCTTCATCAACAACATGTAGACTATATGCCCCAGACCAGGTGTGTATCCCTCACTACTAGGTTGATAGCATCTACATCTCACACTGTATATACCCATCCCACATGCAGCACCTGCACAGAAGACCACAGTCATAATGTTACCCAGTGCAAATACCATGTATTCACATGTGGCAGGCATCACACATGGTAACTATTGAAGGTCACAGGTACATATGTGTATTTGGCACACACATACATCATGTGTGCATTGCCATAACTGGTTTAATCGATGTCATGCATTATTGTGAGAAACAGCCTGCACACATGGGCATTCTGTGTGAGCAAAACACACGTGACATGTCTGGAATCAAAAGCCATAAATAATTGTGATATTGTTTAGAAAGGGGTATGTGCATCCTGTAGTGTGTTTTCCCAGTTGCCAAAAGGGATGTTCCTTTTATACACACTTACACTAACCCCCCCTTCACACACACTTGCTGGATTCAAACCCCTACCTGACTATATTATGATACAAGAGACGGACACATTAGCAGAGCACGCTATTCGCATTACTGGGAGATTTATTTTCTCCTGATATACGTATAGGGTGCTGACATTATCAGTGTTTAGAAAGGGGAATGGGCATCCTGTGGTGTGTTTTCACAGTTGCCAAAAGGGATGTTTCTTTCATACACACTTACTAACCCCCCTTCACACACACTTGCCATTTCTTGGTTATGATACTAGAGACAGACACATTAGCGGAGCGTGCTATTTGGATTACTGGGAGATTTCTTTTCTCCTCATATACTTATAGGGTGCTGACATCATCAGTGTTTAGAAAGGGGAATGGGCATCCTGTGGTGTGTTTTCCCAGTTGCTAAAAGGAACATTTCCCTCACACAGACTTGCACACAGACCAACCACAATCACCCACACACACACACACACACACTCTGGGTAAGCTGTCATTCCCTAGGGCAAACAGCCTAGTGTTGACCTCTTCACCCATATGTTTAACTGTCAGATGCACATTATTTGGTGCTGATAGCAGTGTTTGCAGGTCTTTATTGCCATAACATTTCCTGTTTGTATGAACAACTTGTGTATCTGTGGACGATGTTTGCATATGGGGGAAATCTACTATATCATGTATGTCTCTGTAGTCATTTAAGTGTGAGCACTGGTCAGATTGCTATAATGTTGTTGGTTACTGGAATAACACGTACATATACCAGATATATGTGGCAAAATGCTAAACTGATATTTGGACTATGTGTGAGCATGCCCAGTTCAGCCTTCCCATGGCATGTTGTGTGAAAGATGTCTCATTTATCAAAGTGTGTGAGCATGCCCAGTGTGAGCTTTCCATATGTTGAACTCTGCAGCCCATCACATTTGTGGATGAGTGTGAACTTCAACAAATATCTCCTGTTTATGGTTGTGTGTTCTGTGTCATGTTGTGTAGTTACTGTCCAAATGCTTTTTGTGTGAACACAACAGGGATTATACTGTGCCTGCAGGTTTTGCATGGGATACTTTGCATACAATTGTCAACATCTGTTCATACTGACCTAACACTGTAGTACTGTATAGTGTAGTGTTTCAGTACTTTCACTGTGGTGGACAGTATCCTGGGCTTTAGTCCTATCACTGCTTTACATTTCCATAGTGAGCACAACAGCCTGGTTAGGGTCCAGTTGTGCACATCTGCACAAAGGCGGTGCCTCTACAGACCCTGGTAATTACCGCCCCATAAGCTTAACAAGTCTAGTCTGCAAAGCTATGGAGAGGATCATAATGGAGCTCATAAACAAAGATATAGGAGACATGCAGACATTGGACCCGTCCCAGTTTGGCTTTGTCAAGGGCAGATCATGCCTTTTGAACTTGGTCAACTTCTTCAAAACAGTCACTAAGGCCATTGATGAGGGAAAGGCAGTCCATACAGCCTACCTTGACCTTGTAAAGGCTTTCGACACAATACCCCACTCGGGTATTGTAGAAAAACTTACCAACTTAAATGTAAACCCATATGTCACAAGATGGGTTGCAAACTGGCTTAAGGACAGGACCCACAGGGTTAGAGTTGCTGGCGCTATGTCAGACTCCAAGCCGGTCACAAGTGGTGTCCCACAGGGCTCGGTCCTTGGCCCCATATTGTTCGGCATCTACTTCTCAGAAGTTTAGGCCAACATGGGAGGACTTTGGCTGACAAAGTTTGCAGATGACTGCAAACTGGGCGCCATAGTGGAAAGTGCATCAGACACGGATATCCTTCAGAAGGGACTCACGGAAACTGATAGCTGGTGCCAGAGCCATGGCCTGAAGATAAATGCCAAAAAATGTATAGTCATACCTTTCGGGAAAAGCTAGGTAATCCCAAGCTACCATATAGGTGGCAATCCTCTAAGCACAGAAGAGGTTATCAGTGACCTGGGGACCCAGGTTGACAGTGGCCTTTCTTTTGACACTCACATTGCTAAAGTGGCTAGAAAGACCTTCTACATTGTCCACCTGATCATGAAGGGATTCACATCCAGATCTAGTGAGGTCATTGTTCCCCTGTACTCTTCACTTATCAGACCAATGATCGAGTACAATGCCCCATTCAGGATGTATCTCACCCGACATCTGCAGCAATTGGAGAGACCCCAAAAGTCCCTCACCAAAAGGATGAAGGGACTCCAACATCTGTCATAAGCTGCCAGATTGAAGAAACTCCAGCTCTATTCAGTCACATACCGTCTGCTCAGAGGTGACATGTGCCTGACATACAAGGCCATGTCCAACCAGGAATTAATGGGCATGCTCAACCTCAAAACCTCCAAATCCACCAGAACAACTAGGGCAAGTGACTTAAACCTTAGCAGGGATATAAATAGGACATGCTGGAGGGATAGATTTATCACTCAGAGACACCCTATGCTGTGGAATAGAATCCCGGTCCATGTGAGGCAGAGCACCTCACTGGCTCTGTTCACGAGGAATCTTGACCTGTGGATGGGAGATCGTAGGTTTACCCCGGGAATCGTCTCTGTGTCACTGCTGGACAGAGGCACAACAAACTAATGGGCACAGTATTGTTTCCATATAAGGGGTGGTGTAAGCCACAAAACTCTGGGCTAGGCTTATAAATGCCTTAGGGCAGATAGCCTAGTATAAACCTATGAACCTATGAACCTATCTGACCATGTTGCATTATGTTCAGATATTAACTACTTACAAAAGCCTCGTCCAACATCAGTAGTGTATCCCACAACATAGGTGTACATTGGCAAACACTACCGATGTGCCCTAGGCCATTTCTAATGCTAGTCAGAGAGTGTGTTTGTCCTTCGACACATTGTAAGTGTAGTTTGCCATGACATATGTCTTGTTTAGTATACTGTGCCTTTGTCTACCCGTGACATAACAGTGATACCCAGGGTAAACCTACCATCTCCCATCCACTCATTAAGATTCCTGTTGAGGAGAATCAATGAGTGACTCTATGGATAACCTGTACTGGTATTTTACTCATGTGTGGGGGTGGCTTCTGTGTTATGGATAATGCAGTACAGCTTGTCCTATGTATGTCAGTGCTGGGGTTCAGGTCCCGCATGTGCATAGCTCACTGCCATTCAGATTGTACAAGGTGCAGCATGTTCATTGATTCCAGCTTGGACATGGCTTTCTACATCAGGCACAGCTTGCGTCTGGGTGGCCAGCATGGCAGTGTGTGGAGTTGCACTCTGTTTAATCAGGCAATATCTTACATCTGTTCAAGCTCTTTGATACTCCTGGTGAGGTACTGTTGTGGACTTTACAGTTGATGGAGGTGTCTGCTGAGGTACACCCCACAGGGGCTGTTGTAGTCAATTGTAACGCTGATGAAGGATAACTGCAGAACCACAATGACCTCCCCTTATCTAGATGTCATAACCTTCATGATTAGCTTGGTATATGGATTGTTTCTGTTAACACTACAGCCACATGTTTGTCCAATGCAGGATATCTATCACCTTGTGTACCCAGGTCTGTCATTACATGTTAAGTATGTAATGGGTTAACACCTATGTGGTAATTGGTGGTCACTTACTGTATATCCACAGAGGTTGACTATACAGTTTTCTCCATTTAACATGCTGACATGGCTATGGCACCAGTTGTCTGTTTCTATGTGGCCCTTTTGTGGGATGCTTGTGTCAGCTGGAGTGTCAGATACGTTGGGCGGTTTGTAGTCCTCTGCAAGCATGTTCAGGCACAGTCCTTACATGTTGGCCTGTACCTATGGGGCATATATACCAGACAGGGAAGGTCCCAGGACCAAGCTTTGTGGGATACCTGTTATATGTGGTTTGTAGTCTGACATGGCTGCAGCATGTCTGACCATGTCAGTTCTGTCGTTGGTCTGGTTTGCAACCCCTCTAGTGACATAGGGGTGTATATATAAGCTGGTGAGCATATCTATATTGAACACGTAGGGTATTGTATGGAAGGCTTTGCAAGGTCCAGCTACACTGTGTGGACCACATTGCCCTCATCAGTGACCTCAATTACTGTTTCAACTGAGTCACACATGTTTAGGGGCAGGGTCTGCACTTAATAAACCCACACTGGGTAGGGTCGAGTGTCAATAGATCCCCAATATCTTTATGTCTGCGGTACATGCTGATCCTTTCCATAGCTGTGCAGACCAAGCTTCTCAGGATTCTGTGGTGGTTGTTTTTAGTATCCATTCAGGCGACACCTTTCTTGAGAAGGACCACTGTTATTGTACACTGCTCTTTGGGTACATATCCTGTGGTAAGGCTGACATAATGTCAGGGAGGCAGCAGTCTGCTGGGAAAGATATTTTGCATTATGGGGGGGGGGGGTTGCACTGCACCTGTCAGGATGTATGTTGGCAATACGTGTGTGTGTTTGCTATGTTGTTTGTAATATTTGTGTGATCCAGAGCATATCTGGGAGTTCACAAAATGCTTCCTACCATCAGTTGCAGCAGCCTTGGGGTTATCCTTAGTGTCCTGTACAATCTGTATCATAATAGGTTCATAAGTTCATACTAGGCTATCCACCCCAGGGCATTTGTAAGCCTAGCCACAGTGTGTGTGGCTTTTGCCACCCCTTGCTATGTGAATATTATGGCCATTTATGATTTACTTAGCTGTGCCTCTGTCTGGACATGACACAGTAAACACCCCCAGTGTACATCTACAATTATCTATCCATTTTGCAAATTTCCTGTTGAAGAGTGTCAGTGAGGGGCTCTGCCTAACATGTAGTGGTACTCTGTTCCAGGGTGTGGAGAGACTCAGGGTTAGGTATCTGTCCCTCCAGCACATCCTATTTGATTATGTGTTGAGGTTGACATCGCTGACTCACACAGCTCCGATGGCTTTGAGTTTTCTGGGGTGGAGCATGTCCATTACTTCTGTGTTGGACATGGACTTTTACAACAGACATACAATGCCTTTGTGTAGGCAGTATGTGACTGCATTCAGCTGTGGTGTCTACAGCCAGGCAGCATATGACATATATTTGAGACCCTTTCTGACTCTTGGTGAGGTACCTTTGAGGTCTTTCTAACTGCTGCAGGTGCCAGGTAATGTACATCCCAAATGAGGCATTATACTACAATATGGTCTGATAAGGGAACAGTATAGGGGCACAATGACCTTTGTTGACGTAGATGTGAATCCTTTCATGATACAGTGTCCAATATAGACAGTCTTCCTGGCCAGATTGGCAATGTGACTGTCACATAACAGGTTACTGTCCACTTGTGTCACTAGGTCCCTGATTACTCCTTCCACACATAATGGTTTACCACCTATGTGGTAATTTGTGTGTACCTTGTTTTGTATTTGGTGGTACATTCATACTGTCCACTGTCTTCAGGACAGTGGGGTGGGGTTCCTGTGAGTGAGAGTGTGGTCTGTAGCATGCTACAGACTGTACAGCAGTCTTGCCTACGGTTAGTTGCACATGGGTGGACTGCAATGACATAAGCATTGTCAGTTAACTGGACGTATAGGTGTCTGTGCTGAATATGGATACTCACCCTCCTTTTATGTTTTGTTCCAGGTTTTGTGGCCATAACACATGATATGTGGTATTACCTGGTAGTGCTGGTGTGCTGTCATGAGGCTTGCAGCAGGTTTCTATCACTGGACAGACATCAATGTTCTCCATACTGGGGAGGGCCTCAGGAGCATGCATATTGAGGTTTACACATCTGGCATTGATCAGCATTACCCTTCTGTTTCTTTCCAGTTTTGTTTTCTATGGTGGTGGGTTAGTCTTTTCGGCCTTGCCTACGAAAGGATCTCTGTAGGTTGCAAAAGCCTTAGGCAATATCCAGACGCTCATGGGTAACAGGTGCAAGACATCCCTGGAACAGCAGCAAACTGGCATCTGGCATGCCTCAAACTTTACAATAAGAGAAGAAAGCTGTTACATGATAGAGCAAAATCCATAAAAGAGAAGACACCTTTGATCATTATTAGTAAAAAAATGCGAGCACTCATAAAATCATCCAAGGCCAACTTTGAGAGAAAAATTGCCATAGATTCAAAAGACAATCATAAGGCCTTCTTCAGCTATGTTAGAAACCTGGGTGGAAACTCCCAGATATGCTCAGAATTATTCCAAAATTATACAAAAATCACTGAACCCACAGACATTGCCAACATACTGGCAGACAGGTTCAGTGCAAACTTCACCCCCCTCTCCCCAGAAAGGAGAGATAACTATCCCAGCGGAGTGCAGCCTCCCAGACATCTCCAATGCGCAGGTGAAAGCTGCTCTCTCTAAAGCTAAAAACACAGCATCAATGGGACCGGATGGTGTCCCCGGCTGTGTGTTACACGAACTCAATGAGGAACTAAACCCGCACATAAGGCAGCTGTTTAATCTTAGCCTTACCACAGGATACGTGCCCAAGGAGTGGCGTACGGCAGCTGTGGTCCCACTCCACAAAGGCGGTGCCTCTACGGACCCTGGTAATTACCGCCCCATAAGCTTAACAAGCCTGGTCTGCAAAGCTATGGAGAGGATCATAATGGAACTCATAAACAAAGACATAGGGGACTTGCAGACATTGGACCTGACCCAGTTTGGCTTTGTCAAGGGTAGATCATGCCTTTTGAACTTGGTCGACTTCTTTGAAACAGTCAACAAGGACATTGATGAGGGAAAGACAGTCCATACAGCCTACCTTGACCTTGCAAAAGCTTTCGACACAATACCCCACCCGGATATTATAGAGAAACTTATCAGCTTAAATGTAAACTCATATGTCACAAGATGGGTTGCAAACTGGCTAAAGGACAGAACCCACAGGGTTAGAGTAGCTGGCGCCATGTCAGACTCCAAGCCGGTCACAAGTGGTGTCCCACAGGGCTCAGTCCTTGGCCCCCTGTTGTTCGGCATCTACTTCTCAGAAGTACAGGCTAACATAGGAGGACTATGGCTGACAAAGTTTGCAGATGACTGCAAACTGGGAGCCATAGTGGAAAGTACATCGGACACAGATATCCTTCAGAGGGGTCTCACGGAAACTGATAGCTGGTGCCAGAGCCATGGCCTGAAGTTAAATGCCAAAAAATGTATAGTCATACCCTTCGGGAAAAACAAGGTAACCCCAAGCTACCATATAGGTGGCAATCCACTAAGCACAGAAGAGGTTATCAGGGACCTGGGGATCCAGGTTGACAGTGGCCTTTCTTTTGACACTCACATTGCTAAAGTGGTTAGAAAAACCTTCTACATTGCCCACCTGATCATGAAGGGATTCACATCCAGATCAAGTGAGGTCATTGTTCCCCTGTACTCTTCACTTATCAGAACAATGATAGAGTACAATGCCCCATTCGGGATGTATCTTACCCAACACCTGCAGCAATTGGAGAGACCCCAAAAGTTCCTCACCAAAAGGATAAAGGGACTCCAAAATCTGTCATATGCTGCCAGACTGAAGAAACTCCAGCTCTATTCAGTTGCATACCGTCTGCTCAGAGGTGACCTGTGCCTGACATACAAGGCCATGTCCAACCCGGAATTAATGGACATGCTCCATCTCAAAAAATCCAAATCTACCAGATCAACTAGAGCAAGCGACTGAAATCTTAGCACGGATATAAATAGGACATGCTGGAGGGATAGATTTGTCACCCAGAGACTCCCTATGTTGTGGAATAAAATCCCGGTCCATGTGAGGCAGAGCACCTCGCTGGCTCTGTTCAAGTGAAATCTTGACCGGTGGATGGGAGATCGTAAGTTTACCCCGGGAATCATCTCTGTGTCACTGCTGGACAGAGGCACAACAAACTAATGGGCACAGTATTTTTTAACATAAGGGGTGGCGTAAGCCACAAAAACTCTGGGCTAGGCTTATAAATGCATTAGGGCAGATAGCCTAGTATAAATCTATGAACCTATGAACCTATGTCTCACTATGGAGTCACCTATTACAACTGTATCAGGCATGTTGTTTCTCCTTCTGTCCTGTGACTGTTTGGCACACCAGCTTTGTGTACTATGTGTTACATGTGCTATGTATGGAGGTTGTTTTATTGGGTGTCTGCTTTGGAGGCTTGTGTTGATGTTGTATGTTTGTAATTAGGGCCTCTGGGAATGCTTTTGTGTTTATGTGTTTGGTTTACAGTCGTTGTAGGTCTATGTGGGACAGGGTTTGTGGAGTATGTGGTTACCTTGTCCTCCTGACTAGTGTTGACAGTACTGATTTGGGGGTGCTCAGGCTCCGGTTTGGCTACCTGGTTGCGTCTATCACATATATTTGTATTTATTGGGGTGAGTTGTTGTTGTGTGTGTACTTGGAACAGGTGTCACATTGCCACTGGATTCACAGATTCTACTTGTTTTGCCTGGCCTTAGTGGATTGTATGTGTGGACACATTTTATTGCCATACTAGTGATTACTGATTACTTCACTTTTTATGTTTGATCTATCATGTGGTAGCTTCCTCATTCTCTTCAATGGTTTAGTAATTGCTGGAGTCCAGCATGCCAGATGCCTGGGTGTATGGCATTGTGTCTTGTTGTTATTTGTGATTGCAGACTCCATGCACTCTTGGCTGTGTTCATGGTATGCCTGTATAACATGTTCTGCAGTGTGTCCCATATTCTGGACTTGCACAGGGCCTTTCATGGATTCCAAATTGGTTTGTAGGGGTGCAAGCTATGCTTTATACATGTGTTTCACTGTGGTATTCTGGCCAGGGACTGGGGTCGGGATGTGTAACTACAGTGTGATTACTCTATGGTCTGGTCTTACCAGTGAGGGATACACTTCTCATCTTGACATCCAGTACACATATTTCTGATTATCACATCCAGTATGCTTACCCCTCTTGTGGAAGTGTTACATTTTGCATGTCCATTTTCTTTGATGGATTCTGGGAAATTGTCTACAAATGTGTCGGTGCTAGTATAATACAAAGAGTATAGTGACAAACGTCTCAAAAGCTGACTTCACACTTCTTCAGACTGAGATGGTATCCTTTAAGGCCACTGGGCCAGTGGAAACCACAACACACAATGGTGACTCCTTCACAGACGCTTTCTACGGACATCTCCAAGAAAGCATGGACCATGCAATCACAAATAAAACCAAGACCCTCTCCACCAAGGGAAAGTGGCCTGTGTGGTGGACCCCAGCCATAAACAAACTGTATAACAAATGAAGGATACTAATGCAAGACAGAGCTACATCTCCTAAAGGGAAGGCAGCTGTGATCAGCACTAGTAAAAAGCTACATTCTCTCATAAAGACATCCAAGGTCAACTTTGAGACAAAAATCACCAAAGACAATAAAGATAACCACAATGCCTTCTTCAGTTATGTCAGACACCTGGGTGGAAACCCTCAGATATGCTCAGAGTTGGTACACAACAACATATATTTCAGTGACCTGACAGATATTGGCAACATTCTGGCAGACAGGTTCAGTGCAATTTTCCCCCTCCCTCATCCCCAAAAGAAGATAGTTATCCCAGCTGAATGTACCTCACTGTCATTTCAGATGTCAGATGTCCATGTGAGAGCCGCACTCAGCAAAGACAAGATCACAGCATCAATGGGACCTGATGGTATCCCCAGTTGTGTGCTACGTGAACTCCAGAAAGAGCTAAACCCGTATATACAAATGCTATTTAACCTCAGCCTTGCTACAGGATATGTACCTGAACACTGGCGTACAGCAACAGTGGTCCCACTTCACAAAGGAGATGCCTCCACAGACCCTGGGAACTACCACCACACTAGCTTAACCAACCTTGTCTGCAAAGCTATGGAAAGAGTCATTATGGAGCTCTTAAACAGAGACATTGGTGACCTACAGACCCTTGATCCCACCCAGTTCAGCTTAGTGCAGGGCAGATCCTGCCTTTTGCACCTAGTTGACTATTTTGAAACTGTCAGCAGGGCCATTGACGAGGGCTAAGCGGTCCACACAGCCTACCTGCACTTGGCTAAGGCCTTTGACACAATACCCCACTCAGGCATCATAGACAAGCTCAACAGCTGAAATATAAAACCATATGTCACAGGATAGGTTGCAAAATGGCTAAGAAACAGAACATTGCAGGTGCCTTGTCAGATTCAAAGCCAGTCACAAGTGGTGTCCCACAAGGATCTGTCCTGGGACCCCTCTTATTTGGCATTTACTTTTCAGATGTGATAGCAAACATAGGAGTGTTGTGGCTGACAAAGTTTGTAGATGACTGCAAACTAGGCACCATAGTGAATACATCAGCCGGCACACACATCCTACAGAATGCCCTCACAAAAACAGATAGCTGGTGCCGGAATCATGGCCTGAAACTGAATGCAACTGATGTGTAGTCATCCCCTTTGGGAGGAACAAAGTACCCACAAATCAATACATAGACAGCAACCCACTGAGCACAGAAAACAAATCAGACACCTGGGTACCGATGTAGATAGTGACCTCTCGTTTGACACCTATGTTGCCAAAGTGGTTAGAAAGACTTTCTATCTTGCCCACCTTATCATGAAGAGTTTTCCATCCAGATCAAAGGAGGTCATTGTACCCCTATACTTCTCCCTTATCAGGCCCATGATTGAATACAAAGCCCCATTTGGTATGTACCTCACCCAGCACTTGCAATAGCTGGAGACAACCCAAAAGTACCTTACCAAGAGGATCAAGGGTCTACAACACATGTCATATGCTTCCAGACTAAAGGAAATCCAGCTTTATTCAGTAGCATACAGCCTACTTACAGGTGACCTATGCCTGACATACAAGATCATGTCCAATCAGGATTTGGTGGACATGCTCCACTGCAAGCAATCCAAATCCACCAGAACCATGTGAGCTAAAGATTTGAACCTCAGCACATACATGTATAGGACATGCTGGAGGGACAGAGTCATAACTCAGAGGCTTCTCACACTCTAGCAAAGAATCCCAGTTCATGTTAGACAGAGTCCCTCACTGACTCTCTTCAAGAGAAATCTGGACAAGTGGATGTGAGATTGTAGGTTTACCCCAGGGGTCCTCCCTGTCTCACTACTAGACAGAGGCACAGTCAAGTTATTTGATTAAGGAAGGGGGTCTTAATGTGTCACTACTAAGTCAGAGGCACAATATTCGGAATCTATTCTGTACACTTATTACCACTATTAGGGGCGGCAATAGCCACATCACTATGGCTAGGCTTATAAATGCACTAGGGCAGATAGCGTAGTAGTAAACTATGAAACTATGGTGTATGTGTAGGTATTTTCAGTCAGGCAATATAATGTGGTTTGGGGGGCTTGATATCTTCCTGTATTCCAACATAGGCCTGGTGCAGTTCCTCCTATTAGGACAGTGGTCTGCAGCAAGCTATATAGTAGTAGGCAGTTTTAGCCATTGATATTTGACCATGGCTAATCCATGCTGCTTCTTGTTGTGGTATCAACATGGGGGTGTGGTTATCCATGACATTTATTGCTAGTCACTCTCGTTTTGTAGCTTGTTCCATGTTTTTGCAGCTGTACATCACTGTATGAGGTGTGACCTGGTAGTGTTAGGGTGCTGATGTAAGCTTTGACCCAGTTTTCTATTACAGCACTGATATCTACATTCTCTATACTGTGTGCGTTTACATTGCACGCATCTTGCTGTTTATACTTCTGGCATTGGGTAGCATTACATCTAGGTTCCTATCCCTTGTGGTACCTATGAAGGTGGGTTTGTGTTTCTGTGGTTCATGATTGATGAGGGTGGATGTTAGTCAGGGTCCTCAGGTGTGCATATGTTACATGGTGTTACATTACTTAACACATGGCATTCATGCCTCAGATGGTGCTTCAGGGCTGCCTCTGTCGGATGCACATACTACACTCCCTGTACATGTTTGGAAGCAGGTTGTGTCATGTTAGGCGTCCCTGTTACTATATGAGTGAGTCGGAGGGGGTATCAGTCCCAGTGTTCCTACTGAGCCAGTGTATGTGCTATGCGTTGCCTCTTTGCCAAGACCAGGGCATACTGGGCACGCCTCCTTCTGCCTACTGGGGCAAGGTCAGGTTGTTCCTCCTCCGAGTCACCCTCTGCCTGTGGTGGCCTTGGCAATGGTGAGGGTATGTTTGGCCCAGCCCTATGCTGGTCCTGCTGCAGCTGTTTCTGCAGGATCATATTATGTAACATAGCACATATCATGATCATTTGGGTACATGTAGTTGGTGTGTACTGCAAGGCTCCACCAGATGTGTCCAGACACCGGAACCGTGACTTGAGCAGCCCAAATACACGCAATATGACATTACGTGTTTGTGCATGTGCCTCATTATGGCGTTCCTGTTCGGGTGTGTGTGCATTTCTGATGGGTGTCATCAGCCACGGCTCAAGTGCATAACCTGCATCCCCCACTAGGTGTCCGTGTGGGAAATCCCCACTGGCAAATGATTGGTACAGCTGCGTCAGATGCCAGATGTGGGAATCGCGGTAGCTCCCAGGGCAGCCAGCACACACATTCATTATTATGCCCTGGGCATCACACATGACCTGGCAGTTGATGGAGGGGAATCCCTTGCGGTTAATATAGGCTCTACCCCGCTCACCGGCTGGTGCTTTGATGCATATGTGCGTGCAGTCTATTGCACCCAGTACCTCAGGGTATCCCGCTATTTGCTGGAAGAGACGCATATTGCTGGCCAATACCTCACGGGCATTGGGGAAATATACATGATCACCGACATGTGCTGACATGGCATCCAGGAACTGGTGCAGTACCCTGGAGGCTGATGCCTGTGATATCCCCATCATATCACCAGTTGGTCTCTGGAAGGTACCTGTTGCTAGTATTCTTAGGCCAACACATACCTTGGTTTCCACTGGGATGGGTTCCCCTCTGTTGGTTCTGTGTGTGAGACGTGGCCTGCACAGCTCAACAATTTGCTGCAGAAGGTCTCTGTCTACTCTGTAGCGCTCTACTATCTCCAGCTCATGTAACCCATGGTAGGTGACCCTGGGCCTGTATACTCTCCTCCTTCTCCTCACTCTGGGTTGTCTGTCAGCATCTGCATTGTCACCACCCTCAGCAATTCACCTATGCCTGATTATAACAGCTATGGCAGCCCCTAGCATTTCTGCTCTGAGTTCAGCTTTTTTCAGTTTTCAATTCTGATAGCTTACTCCTTTCTTGCAGTATCTCTTGTGAGAAACACCCTGCACTGCTGTTTGCAGTGTTTTAAGTGCTGGGTTGGGCTTCTAGTCTGCCTGTGTAATTGTCTGCTTCCAATTGTTTCCACCAATTAACTCCAGCAGTATCCTCTGGCAGCTTCCTTGTAATCTGGTTGTTTCCTTTTTCCTCTCTGTTTCCTCAAGGGGAGCAATGTGCACACCAGCATTAGTACGCTCACAGTGACTTAAACGCACACACACATCCTTACACGGTTTGAACTGGGCTGATTCATGGTAAAACGCATGCACATTGCCTTACACGTGCGCCACAAACCATTGTAAACGGTTTGCAACACGCTCCCACGTGTTGAACCTGCCTTACACGTGCGCACACGCGCGCATGCACGTATATCAAGAAAGTTTGAGTGTAGGGATAGTGTGCACCCTCTATTTCTTGACTTTCCTAGTGTTCTGTTGGGACACACCTCTCTCCCTGATGTCTGTCTGTCATCTTTCATGTTACACTGCCCTTCAATGTGATACATTTATTTCTATCATTCCCCCCCATAATGTCACCTACCTCTTACTCTATTTCTCCCCCTTCTGTAACTCTTACACTACTCAGAAAGTGCTCATTACCTATGTGGCAGTGTGATTCAGTATTGTAACCCTCATTTACATAGGATTGCCTAGTAATGCTTAGTTACATCTCTTACACTGAGCTTCCCCCCCTTGGCAACCACTACACGGTGGCCATATTGTTTTTGGTCTGCTAGTCCCTGCATTGTCATTCCATGTAATACATAAAACCCACAATTGTGGGCGTATAAGCTTCGGTTTTCACTTTTAGGCAGCGCACCCCGTTTGCGCGGGTGTACGCTGCAGTTAAACATCAAAATACCCCGAAAAAAAAAAAGTTATTTTAAATTATTTTGCAATACTTTTTAATGCCAATGGCCACATATTTGGCCATTGGCATGCTAGATAACACATATGCACCCTTTATTTGGAGCTGACATAGCTCCGTTGTCAATTTTGCAGAAATGTACTCAGTTGTCAGCTGAGTACATTTCTGCAGCTAAAACGTCCGTTACATGGACTGCTTTGGGCTTCCTGGATCGCTCAAATACCTCATTTGCATATCTTTCAGCTGCAAATGAGGTATTGAGCATTTCCACGCCCAGTCCGTGTAAGAAACGTTTTAGCTGTCTCTTACATGGAGGTTTGGGCTGTTCCTGGATCGGGAGGCTTACACGGAGGCTTACACTACTCTTAAACTCCGTGTAAGCCTTCATGAATCCTGCCCAATACCTTTCCTGAAGTTCAGACAGACCACATCTGGTGGGTTGCCTGCATCCACTCCCTTTGCTAATCAGTCTAAACCCAGTTTAGATTAGTTGGTCAGTATATGTTGCCTGTGTATCTATACTATTGCCTATCTTGTAGGGTGTTCAAACTTGTTTTCTGGTTCATTTTGATTATAATTCCCATAGCATTTTGTGGGTTGTTCATCCAGTATTTTCCAGAAATTATTTTGTTTTGCCCTTTTGCAATGGAATGACTGTAGGTTGCTTTGTATCTTTGAACTACATCTCCCCTTCTAGAATCTGTTTAATAGCACTAGAGGAGGTTTCACCATGACCCCAACTAGATTGTTGAATATACAGGGAGGTATTCCCAACTGTCTGCTGGTCTTGTCCTATTTTATTGCCTTCAGTTCCTTCTTTAGTAATGACTTTCAGTTTCAAGTTTTTATCACTGCTTTTTTTAAATATAAAGAAAACTAATGTGTTCAAATCCTTGTTTAATCTTGTAATTCTTTATGGAACTTAACCCTAGTATAGCCTAGCCTATAGCCTAGTATAAACCTATGAACCTATGAACCCCCATATACAAAACTGGGGGAAAGGGGGCTGTGGATGGATTTACAGATGGATGGATGGATGCATGCATATATTATGCCAATGCCAGTCTTCATGCTTTAATAATTTACTCACTTTATGCTTTGTCTCAAAAGAATAGCATTATATTTCAGTACTAAATTGTGATATAAATGCATATAACTTATGCATTTAATGATAACTTCTATAACATAACAATGTTATAAATATGGATAACTTTCCAATCACTATTCATCTATTCTTATAAGATTAATATTTACAGTTTTACAGCTTTACAGATTTTAATACTTACTGTCATGTTTCTGACTGGTTTTAAGATTTCATTGGTTGACAAAACGTATTTATATTTTTGATGGATTGTTTTACAAATGGATTCTGAAGAAGTCTTGTAAGACAAAAGCGGTTGAATAAAATTAAAATGCTCATCCAGTTTTTTCACTTTTACTGTGGTTTTGTTTTTGTTTTTTTGTGGTGCTTTTTTAGTTATTAAGTTGATTTTTTACCACTTTTTTGAAGAGTTTTGTTTTTTTCTATTTAATTTTAATTCATGTTATGTGATGCTTGTTAATTCTCAATACATGTCTTATTATCCACGCAACATCCCACAACCTGTTTTATGAGACACAGTGAGAAAAGTTAAAAGTTCTGGGACAGTTATTCTATATTAGATAATGTTCATTTCACTTTAACATATTTAAAATGTTTTTGATATTGAAATATACATATCTGACTCATTTCCAGAGTTTTAAATTAAGCAGTGAACTACTTTATTCACACTGATTCTGGGAGTGGGAAACAAACAACTTTAATTCCTTAAAAAAAGCTTTGCCTTAACCATTGTGTTTCATGTCAAACTACTTATTTCTTATTAGTAGCAAATAAACATTTTCCTTCATTTTAGAAGAAATTCTAAATATCTACTCACACACATGCATACACATACACACAGAAAAAATACACACACACACACACACATATATATATATATATATATATATACAGATACATAGAAATATAGTTAGATCTCTCTCTCTCTCTATATATATATATATATATATGTGTGTGTGTGTGTGTGTGTATTTTTATAGCAAACCAACACTTCTTTTATGTCAATTAATATTTGTTAGCTCTGAATACAATCTATCAATGTGAGACTGTATTGTTACTTATGAACATAAGGAAGATGCTCTCAACCGCTAGTATAATAAAAAACAACAATGTGAATTGTTTTCTTCATATTATGCAATAAACAATCATCCTGCTTTGGAATTCACATTTGCTCTATTTGCAGGAGTGAGGAATCTCCCTGTTCTCAACAAAAATTAAGTTTTGAAAATGTTCATGCCTTTACATGAAGTATACTTTCTTTTTTAAAGAAATATTAAATGTGCATTAATTCACACACACAGACACATACACACACACACACACACACACACACACGCACACACATGCACACAGTTTACTTTGAATGTTTCACCATAAACCCACACTTCTGTGCTCTTATGAAAATTCATTATTTCTCTGAAGCTTATTCATCATGTTTGTCAAACATACAAAAGAATCGAAAATTGCAATAACCATTTTATCACTGATGTTTATGATACACCAAATCACTATGTCTTCCTTATGTAACACATTTCTTCACTTCTGCCCTCCCACAATGAAAGCTACCACCATGTAATCACTCAATGAGCATAATTCCTGTCACCATGCAGTGAAGTAGCATTGCAATTCTCCTTCAAGGGATTGCACCAGTGCAAGGTCAACTTTGTAAGGTGTTCAACTGGATAATCGAACTTGAGTCATCTGGGCCATAACCACTGCTTTATCCCTGTATGTCAGTGGCTCTAGCCATCAGGCAAGTTATAATTTGTAGACCTCTCAAAAGAACTCCTTCCCTTAGCTACAAGGTTATATACGTTTTTCTCTCTGAACATTGACTCTTTAAGAGCTATTGTGTGAATACTCACAAATACTTTCAAACATTATCAGTTATATTTTTTTCCATGAAAAGTTCATCCATTCCTTTCAATTTCTAAATAATCTAGTCTGTAGAAGCATACACACACACACACGCACACACGCACACACACACACACACACACACACACACACACACACACACACACGCACACACACACACACACACACACACACACACACACACACACACACACACAGACACCTACCCACACACACTTGCCTCAGGATTTAATAAAATCTGTGTAGGCACTGTCTAGAACCTACACAGAATGTATCCATGTACATGACCACGGTTCCCCCTCGGCAGCGAGCCATGCATATTAATGATGATGCACTGCTGAGGGAGAGCATATGAACAGGGTCATTGAATCAGAGGCTACTCATAGTTCTGGATGGCCTGTACTGCTCCCCGCTACTGTTGAAATGCTGTGAATTGGGTCAAATGTGCAATATTTTATTTTAATTCCTTTTTGTTCCATTTTTTGCATGTTTGCACAACGCAGCACCGAGTGCAGCAATGCCAAGCTGTGCTCATATATAGACAGTTGACACCTGCCAGACATCTAAAAATAGAAAACAGATGTCATTAATAATCTTAATTATGCATTTCTGTTATTTGAAATATTTTTGTATGTTTTCTGCTTTATTTTTTAATTGCTGTTTGTGCAGTGCAGCTCAGAGTGCTGCAGAGCCAAGAGGTGCTCATACATTCACAGCTGACAGTTGCTAGACATCTAAAAATAGAAACTGCATGTAATTAATTATTTATGCCTCGGTCTATTTAAGCATGTTTGCATGGTGCACCATGGTGCTTAGTAATTGTAACAGGTAACCCAGTAGTATATGTGAAGGTATACTAGTTTTCATAATATCCAAGTAGTTAAATGGGTAGAGATACAGCCTAATGTTTAGTAGGTCCTGGATTTCAGTCTATAGCAGTGATAAAATGCCTATAATTTAATTTATTATTTATGTTTAATTTTAAAAACAAATTTGAGAAATGTGGCACTGCTCTGGTGGGCTGAACACCGCTTAAACATGCTAACGGCTACTTTTGTTTGCCTGTTGCTACGCTGAGCTCAACCCTTGGTTATGTGAGTTTTCACACTGCTTAGCTGGTTTATGCAATTGTAAGGAATGCAGTGCTTTTTTGAATGTTAGTCAGTGACATGGTAGGGTGGGAAAACAGCCTACATTAGGCACAATAGGTGAGAATTCTGCAACAGTCTTTGGAGTCTGATCAACTGGTAGTATGGCAGTTAGTGCTGGTGAAGGTGCACGCTTTCTGGCACAGAGATGGAGGGCTCAGGAGTCCAAGGTCTTTGTTGGTCTCCTGGTAAAAAATCATGAACCCAGGCTGCTGCAGGGCAGTTTCCAGGGTTTGGAATGTAAGGCGGAGGCTTGGCACCAGTTGGCCAAGGAACTCACCAGTATTACTGGTATTCCCTGCACAGGTGAGCAGTGTCATCACCATTATGATGACCTGAAGAGGAGAAAGAGAGGAACCTTGGACACCTGGGTCCAAGAGGCAAGAGCTGGGAATGCTCCACAAATATGTAAGTATGTTTTCCTCTGTTTTATCAATATGCAAGTGGAATGTCTGCAAAACTGGTATGCATAATGGTGTGCATATTGACCAACAGCTGCAGCTGAGATGCATCGCAATTCAGAGTCCCATACTGGGTGCCTGGTTAGGTTGCGCTGTGAGTATGGTATGTACGGATTTATTATGCTAATTATAATGCAATAAGCAAGAAAGAGTAAAGCATTTACTGCAATAAAGTACACACCATAAAAACTGTAGTGCAATAAATGGGCAAGTAGAACTATAATGCAATAAATGAACAATAACAACTGTATTGCAGTAAACAATAAGCAATACCAATAAAAGTGTGCACAATGGTGTACAGCAGGATTGTGTTGTCATAACCATTGCATTAGAGTTGAATGCATTAGTTGTCTGTGTTAAGGTTGCTGCAGTCAAGTATAACACTGTAATAGCTGCAGAATTCAAAAATAATGGCCTTCAAACTGTATTGTTTAACTCCAAGGCTGTCTCCAGGCCAGTATTTGTTGCATAATGATCTATTTTTCTCTTACTTCAGTTAATAAAGGTATATGGCTGAGGTAGCCCAGTCTATGTTCAGATATTGTATGGACGTCACTGACATTTATCAGCAATACCAATAAAGTGTTAAGCAGCATTGTTCATTTGTACAATAATTGGTTTTAATAAATGCATTATGGCTGTATTTCATGCATGTGTGTTCTACTGTCACTGTACTCAAGTATAACACTGTAATAGTTCTATAATGCAAAATGAATTTGGTCACATAATGCTCTCATTTTCTCCCACTCCAGGAACAAAAGGTATATGTTTGAGGTAGTCCATGTTATGAGCAGATATAATTGTGCTAACATTTCACAGAAAGTTATCAGCAATACCAATAAAGTTAATTTTTTTACAGATGTCCCCTGCAGTCACAGCTATTGGATTCTATTCCCATGCCTGCCAACGAAGGCATGATGGATGTCTAGTTTATGTACTGAACATAAACATGCCTCTCAAGTGTCACAATTTCACGTAATGTAATTAAAACTGCCTAATCTATCTATCACAGGATTACCAGAAAAATGATTACCTGGAATGCAATGTATTATCATATCTGCTTACAGAACACCTTGGTAGTTATAGAAGTCCACATTATGTGAAAGTGTTCTATGTAGTTGTGTACCTGCATTTGTTACTGCTTGGTCCATACTGACCCATGTTAACAGCTTCAGAGGTATGTACGTGCTAAATCAGCTATAGGAGAACTGTAGTCACTGTACTCAGAACTGACACTACATGCTTGTACAGTATTTAGTATCAGTGTTTTCAGGGATATAGTCTGCATTGTCAGTAATGGATTGTTTTTCTCTCTCCCTCCCCACCCCTTATCTTCATGTATTTATTATTATTTATTATTATGATTTAATATTAACATATGTTGTTAAAGTAACTATATTTTTGCAAAATGTGATGTAATATTGTTACATGTTATTATGATTCACCATTAACATACTTTACTAAACTATTTTGTTGCCCTTATGGTTTACTTCTTACCTGCAAGCTGTTACCATACTGACTGTTATGTTATTTACTGTTGTGTTACACATACTATACATTAATATGTATTTGTATGAATTAAAATGATGTTCCATTCTGTTAATACTAACAATGGTTTGGTTACTACTAACCTTAACTTATTGCTATGCCTAATTCACCACAGCACATCAAGGTAGGCTGGTTACGGCTGATCTGCCTACCTTGCTTCAACCAGCCATGGCACGGGGTCACAGCATGTCTGGGACCCAGACTGGTGGTGCCCCCTCTGCTGCCCCTGCACTACCTGTGGCATCTGGTAGTACCATCCCATGGGATGGAGCCCAGCCCCCCTCTGGCTGCAGTGGTGGAGGAGGTGCTGTCACCCGGGATGAGATGCTGGTCTTAGTGCACAGGATAGTCTACCATGGCTTTGACTGCCGCCATCTGGCTCAGGTGGCAGTCAAAGCCACGGTAGACTATCCTGTGCACCAAGACCAGTAACTCATCCTGGGTGACAGCCTCCCTCTGGCTGCAGTGGTAGAGGTGGGGCTATCACCCGGGATAAGTTGCTGGTATTGGTGCACAGGATAGTCTACCATGGCTTTGACCACCACCTGAGCCAGACTGAGGGCATGCTGGCCAACCTGGTGGGGCAGCCTCACCCCAGTGCCCAGGCTCCAACACTGCCACCCTTGGGTCAGTGAAGGAGCAGTGCCAACAGTCCCATGGGTTGGGATATGAGTCATGCTGCTGCTGTCTGGGGGCACATGGATCTTTTATTCCACAACAGTCTTCCTATCCAGGGTGTTCACCCCCCCTCATGTGTCACACATTGCCACTGTCTTGTCTGCAAATGTATCCTCACCTACCCAACTTACCTCCCCGACATGTACCTATGTCCCTTTCCCAACATTAAACTCTCACCTTAAAAAAGGGGGGGCAAGCAACAGCCCCCCCCCAAAAAAATCTTCCCATACATAGCTCTCCATTTCACAAACTTGTCCAGGGGACACATGTAATTTGGTCCAATTGGCTTGACAATGCAGTTATGTTGTCCTCACCCCTTTTTCTAGGATTGAGAGTTCAAATTCCTGTACAAATTCTGTCAAAGTGCACAGTTGTTGCTGTACAAGAAATGGATAGTTATGGCTCTTTCTTACACCCTTGCTGCACATTCCCATCATCCTTTCACTATATTTCCCCTGCTTGCACCCCATTTCACCACTTTCCTATCTTCCCATTTTTCTTTTCTTTATATATTTTTAGCACATTGCTGCATGGCATGCCGCTTTGTGCAGTTTTACTCAGCTCAGCTAAATAGAGTACTATATGTGTTTTTAAACTTGTAATACACACTTACAAAATAAACACCTGCCCCTTATTTTGAACCTGAGATCATCACACCTGCAGAGCACTGCATTAATTGTTTAAAGAAAACATAGTAATTACAAGTTACAGTCATTAAACATGTTTCAGTGGAGCTGCATGTAAACCTGATTAAAAAGTAATGGAAAACATAGGAGTGTACCTTGCACTCTGGTGCAGTAGTACACCACTAGAAACCCAAAGACATAATAATGGATATAAGTGAGGTCTGTGATAACAGGTAAATGTGCCCTTCAGCAGCAACAAGTAGAAAGATACCCGCTAAGGCATTAAGGGCAAAATACATGTTCAGCTGGGACTCTGGTGCATCATACATCCATATAAAGCCATACACATACCGATGGATATAGAAAATGTATGTCACAGCCTGTATGTGTGCACATATATCTTGCAAATACACATGCCCCAGCAGTTATTCAGTAGCTCAGTCTGTTAATCACCTTGCAAATGGTACATTGTGCCACACACAGTACTGGCAGTATTGTAAAGGCAGCAATTAATGACTGAGTCATGCACTCTTTATCTATACAATGCATTTTAAGTGACATGCCTACTTTTCACTGATGGAGGTCAAAGCAGGTAGGAACACTATTTACATATCCCTGTAGCAAACTATATGTGCATAAAGTGTCAGTCATGCATTAATATGCATTTACATAGAATGAGAATGCAAGTACTGCAAATGAGGGCCACTAATATCAGAGTGCACCACACAATCCTTCCAAAGTCACTGTGCCGCTATCATACACATTGCAAGTCCCTGCTTGTAACAACGCCTGCCCTTGTACATGCTGCAAATGACTACCATACTATAACACATGGCCTAGCCATTGCCCAAATGGTGGACATATTCTTATATTTATATCCCATCTTACCCAAGGATACACCAAACATGTTGCCTAGTACTCTGTTAGGGATACTGTTGCCTAACATACTTACCTTAAGAACATACCTTATTTGGACTGGAAAGGGTAGCCTCACTCTGGCTCTGCCTCTAAAACAAGGCTGTCACATCTCCCACAGTTACTGCTATGGGTTACTGTCCTCCAAAGTGTTCTCACTCTCTGCCTATGTCTATTACCAGCAGCAGCATCTGCAGCCTGTAGCACACACATCTGTATGGTAAAGTTTCTGCTACAGGCTACCCACTGCAATGATGTAGTCTCCTCACCTCAGTAATGTCCAGCACAACATATCAGAAAGGGGTGCTAATCTACATGACAGCCATATAAATTGTACAGTGGTTGCATGTTATTGGCTGATGCTTGTGCAAATCAGCTGTGTTAGCTGCAATTAGCATTTCAGACCCACAGATTGGTTTACAGGCAATCACCTGTTGATGTGAAACATGTTTAAAAGGCAAGACACTGACTGTGGGGAACCGGTCTGTATGAGACTTTCCTCATACAGAGCACACCTTTGTGAAAACTTTACTATCACCAAATATCAACAGAGGAGTACTGCACTCCATCAGGTATGTAACTGAATTTGTGTACAACAGGATGCAGATGGGTGAATAGATGTACGGGGAATAGGGAATACAGCATTAAGCCTGTTGTAGACCTCAGATACTGACATGCCATTGATCTTCTGCTGTCTTACATCTACACAGGATTTACTATACATCAAGACTGCATTTTTCGTTGTCATTGTGGCACACTGGTCTCGTTAGACTGTCCCTTTATAGTGGTTATAATAGCACACTGCTAATTGAGTGGCACTGTTCCTATGATATATTATTGAGTGGCTGCCCGTAGGGGGGACACACCACAGTAGACCCGGGTGTTGGGTGTATGATCATACAGCAGTATCTGTCTATTGCTACTATCTCAATTGTATCCATACACTTAGTATGTTTGAACACTCTGGAGTATGACATATGTGAGCAAGCAGTGGATAATGCCAGACATTTTGTCCTTGTTGTATCTCTACATAGTGTACTTCCAAGTATGTAATCCTGCAATGTGTACCCCTTTTGTTTTCTTTCAGGAATCATGTATCATAGATGCCATGCACCCTTCTCTGATACAGAAAATAAAATTATACTGAAAATACTAAGGATTCCTACTGTCCAGGGGGTGGCAAAACAGGGAAAAGTGGGCTGTATTGTTGGCAGACCTTGTCCATAATATTGATGGCATGGGGCTTCAGGGCAAGACATATGAGCAAGTTCAACACCATGCAACAGACATTACCAATGCTGCATGACAAATGAGCAAGTTCAACATTGCGCAGCAGACATTACCAATGTTGCATGACGAAGGGATGCAGATGAAGCCAGGGATCATGCTGTCACTGGTGGAGGGCCTGCAGCAGAACAACCACTTATAGCCACTGAGGAATTCCTTGCAAAACTAGTCATACACGACAGCTCCCAGACATCCATCCCACCATACATTGTGGAGGTGGCTACCACAGTTTCCACAGCAGAGGAGCATGCAGGTAAGCTTACTGTTTGCAGCATTGTAATACTGTAGCAGTCAGTGTGTCAGGCTGTACATACATTTACATGGGTATCAGGTCCCAGTTCTTTGGGGGGGGGGGTTATCTCAGTTGTACTCTCATACTCAGAATGTGACCAATACAACAAGTAACACTGCAGGTACTGTAAATGTGAGATATATAGATGTATTACCTTGTGTTGTAACATGCGTTGGTACTGACATTATCTCACCCTCAACTTTTCACAGTTCCATCAGGTATTGGCCAAGGCTATGTTCCTCCTCCTGGTAAGTATGACACTGTTTTGTTAAGGAACATTTATATTCTATTAAAATTAAAGGGCCAGAAAAATCCCTATTTAAACATAATGTCATATGTAAACAGCGTATCATGTTTTTATTTTCCATTCTGGAACAGGTACATAAGGATCTTAGAATGGGTAATCACAAGAATGTAAAACAAATAGAAACATTTTGGCAGTGAACGTTAAGAAAAGATAAGCCTCCTGGTTAAAATGAAGCATTTACTCTAAAATGCCTTTTAAAAACAAAAGTTTGAAAGGGCATTAAATTAGGCAGTGAAACATGTATTTCAATATATTTGTTAAGATAGGGGTACTGGGTTTTTATGAGTAGTTTTATCAAGTATAGTAGAATATTGCTTAATTAAAAGGTAAATTTTACTAGTCATGTTTTACTTAATTTACTTGAAGTGATTGTTATAAAGGTCTTGAGTTGAATGCATATTTTGTTCTGAGGACATTTATTTTGGACAAAAGCAGAGAGGAAAAAATTGACTGCTAATCCAGTTGTGCGTCTTTGTTATTATGAGTATTGGTGGATTTTTTTGTACACAATAGTGCAGGTATTTATGTACCGCTTTTTTCGTTTTTATCATAGGTGACCGGGGAGGGGGGTTGGTCTCTGTCCCCTACACAACCTGATGTCAGTGTCTCTTCAGACTCTGATAATGATGGTGGCTACAGTGAGACATAGGTGGGGGTGTTCAGTGCTGAATCTGTGCCAGAGGTAGATATCCCTCTTCTGCCTCCATTGTCAACACACAGAGTCAGTATACCTACACATACCAAGTCCCTGGAGGCCACAGATATTGGACAGTCAGAGGGTGGGAACATTAAACAGGAAAGTGTGGCAACTGTGGCTCTATTCAGTGTAGACACTGGCCATAGCAAGAGAGCTGGTGAGGTCCCACACAGGCAGATTCATAGGGGTACTTGTAGGAGGCCTGCTGTCCATCCACCACCTGTTGCAGGTGTCACATCATGGGTCACTCAGCGCATGTTTTGGGCCATCATGGAGGCACAGGCATGTTCTGAATGGAATACCAGATGTATGCTTAGGTTTATGGATGTAGCACAGTCTGACATCCATGACTGCCTCCATCACACTGGAGACACCCTGGATTGTTTGACTTATGCAGCAGACAGAAGGTGGGCTGAGACAGTGTCTGTCTTGGAATACACATTGTCTGTGCTGGAACGTGTGGTTAGATTTGAGCATCAGACTTGTGGACATAGGTCAGCAACCCCATCTGCTGAGAATTCACATGGCTGTGCACAATCATGGTTCCATAGTGGCAGTACATCTAGTGCTACAGAGGGGAGTGTGCTGTCCACACCAAGACATGGCAGGCCATGGGATCATGTTCCTGGATGTTCTTGTGGGAGACACAATCTCTGCAGACAGCAGTCATGGTCAGGTACTAACACCACTTCTGACTTGGGCATGGAGGTAACAGTGCTACTCTTGGCAGACCCAGTTTCCATGTTTGGGGCCAGATATGGTGAACTGTCAACTCTGCCATCTACAGTTCAAACCTGTCCAACATACACACATGAGCACTGAGCTTGACTGTGTACACACACACAGTCACACACCTAAGTCAAATGGAGGTCAACTAGAGACACAGACGGCACCTTTCCATGGTCCATCATACCTGCTTCCCTTCCTGACTCACACACATGTTGTCAACAGTTTTGGTCAGCCTAGGCCTCCTGCACCCCCACACAACACCCTGTGCAAGTGATGATAACTGTGCCATATCCCTGTCATCCTCATCATTGATACAAGGAAATGAAACTGTGTATGATGCATAGAGGGACTATATTAGTTAATATGCACTTGTGTAATGCAGTGCTGTTTTGCCATGCCACTTGTAGTGGTTAACAACAGATACTGCATGCTGGCATTTGTCACAAGTACGCTGTATACATTTGTGTACCTTATGTTGTATGATGTTGTAATGGCGGTATAGTTACATGATGACAGGTGTGTCACAGACCTATTTCTGTTTCTGTTTCATGGTTCTTTTGAGATAATCTATAGATACACAGCAGCAATGAAGCAGCACAGGATGGCATGTCAGGACAGCAAAAATATATCTTCAGCAAGGTAAAGCACTATAAGTGCATGGCTCCATAGGTTCATATGCGTATAACAGGCTAACAAGGACAATGGTGGCATTCAATGTATTCATGCATCACTAATCTGTGAACATGTCTGCTACCCTTCATAAGTGTCATCAGGGTTTTAGGAATGCACACATCTACATGTTGTGATGATGGAGATGACCCATCTACAAATATCCTATATCCAGTACAGACAGTTTCTCAACACCAATTAGGATTGTTATGCTCTGCATGCCATGATTTGTGTCACAGCAGATGTGTGTTTTACATGCATTGGGGGGGGGCTGTTTCATGTAGGATGTACTATCTGTGTTACACACCTGTCTCTTCATCATGTACTATGTACATCACAGTGATGTTGTAGGCATGTAGAACAGGTGTTAGTCCTGCAATGGATACACAAGAGGTACACAGTGGGATCCAACACCTCCCTGTATGGAGCCATACACATCCCCTCCAAAGCATGAAGCAGACAGACTACCTATGTACAATAATGACACGGACTCCAAAGGACATGTTATTTACACTGTGTATTGGTGTACCATGGAACCTGTGTGGCTGCTACAGTTGTAAAATATGCCTGTGTAGTGACATAGCAAGGGTGCCTTTGCACACGGTGTGATGACTGCCACAGTCAGTATAGCAGTGACAGTCTGGGATTTACATCCCAAACCTGTTGGTATAGGTTGTACAACAGTGAACGCATCCCTGCATCTTACTGACCAGTGAAAGTCAAAGGCTACATTACTCTCTGTGTCCATAACTCTATGTGTAATGGCACAACTGTGTGTGGTATGTGGACACTACAATATTTTGCAGGGGTGGATAATTTCCCACAGGAAAGTATTGTGCAGTTGTTGGCAGTTAGTCTTTGTCAGTGACTCAGAGAACAACTGATTGTGTGTTAGGCCATCCTGGATAACTTTTGGTTCTGTTTGGAATTCTGTGACAGCTCCTAATATGCAATCACCTGCTAATGTAATGAGTCAGATGTCAATGACAGTGGCTGTGACTCAAAAGTGGGAATAGGTAGATTGGGTATGCCAGTAATGGAGGATGGTGAACTTCACTGGTGACTTGGGTCATTGCAGCATAGGTCTCCTAATGCTATCTTCCCAGAGTATGACTGTCAGACACTTGCCTATCCACCAGCTAACATAACACTCTATACATGACATACACAGTTTCCAGCAAGGTCTACTGGCCTAATATTGTCATACACCTTGTCAGGCCATAGCTGGTGGAGTGAGAGATATGATCAACATCCATTGTATAGTGTAACAGTCAATGGTCTCTGCCAGTTATAGTTGATAGGATTGATCTGGCCTTGAGCAAAAGTAAGGTGTATGACAGTATCAGTGCTCATATCCATGCTAACTACAATTATCACATTTCAGGTGACATGATTCAGAAATCTAGGGACACTGCTTGGCACTACATGCTAGTTGTCCTGTGTGCAAGTAAGTACTGCAGTCTAGTATGTTACAAGAAGAGAATCATGCAAGGTGTCTGTACAAACCATAGACAAATATATTTGGGAAGTGGGGAAGTGTAATATATACACTTTGTATTGCTTAGTCATGTTGAGGCTCACTTGCCCAAAGGATGGTCCAGGTCCTTACCTGCAATGCTCTGCAGCAGTGCCGTGACATCCCCACATGGGGAACCAATGTATTGCATTATGTGTTTACCAATATGGGTGACCAGTACCACCCCCCCCCCCAATGTGTGATCCTCCCTGGTGGGATCTGGCCACAGATCAGTCTCCTTAGAACTATGAGCATGTACCCCCCTTTGCAGACAATACAGACAACAAAGCCATTTATTAGCTCCTGTGCGATGGTTCACATAGCGTGACTGCACCTCCCTCTTCAGATGGAACAAGCAAGAATGCAGAGCTCTACACCCATGCAGTATGTCAACATCATTACAACTGCATGAACTTGGCTGTATGTGACAGGATGGACACAGGCTTATCATGGCTTAGCAAACCTAACTGGTGGCCAACTGCCATTAGCAAGCTGTACAATAACAGGTGGACAATGCTGTGTGACAGTTGGGATGAGGGTGCACCCCCTAATATGGAGGCACTACCTCCTCATCTAAAAGAAGCACATAGTGTTGTTGTGATGTTGAGTAGACACAGTAAGTGACAGAAGTAGAGATCCACACAAAGCAGAACCACAGTGCACAGTGTAGTTACATGTGTGACCTCAAAGGATAGGCCCAGATTGTCGGTGACCTCATACATCATGATGCCACATGTGATGGGTCTGGACTCATACAAAACCTGTACACCCACACTGTCTGCATAAACTACATTCCCTTGTCACCACCACATGTGACACATGACATTCCTATAACCTGTCCCATAACTTCCATATTTACAGAACAGTTCATAACTGGCCTTACATTGGAATATACGCAACATCTATTGCACATGCTAACATTCCCGGCTGCATCCCACATGTGATCTGACAAGGATTACTAACACCATTGGGACACCCTTGCACTCATACCTACACTACTGGCTGCACACCAGCTGAGTGGATAATGGCAACTGTTATACCCTTCCACAAAGTTGGTGCATACACTGACCAAAATAACTATACACGTCTTTGTCTGAGTATCCATATCTGTATGGTTGTAGGGGCAATCATCATGGAGCTGATCAGCACACATATATGTGTTTTATACACAGCTGACTATACACAGTTTGGATGTGTGACAGGGGCAGCATGACTGTTACACGTGTTGGACATTTCTGAGGCAGTCACCATGGATCTGGGTGAGGGTACATCAGGGAATACAACTCCCCAGACTCAGCCAAGCCATCTGACTATACTCCCCACTCAGAGAACATTTACAAAGCACCCACTTAGGCATCCAGAATACTATCATTGTAGGGGTCACTAAGTGGCCCATTGCTGGCACACATACTTAACATAGGAACATCCACCTCCAAAAGCTAATCTGTCAGAAGCAGTGCTCAACAGGGTGCAGTCCTGGGTCCTCTACTGCTTGGAATCCATTCAACCACAGTACACGTGACTAGTGACTGACTGTGGCTAACAATGTTGGCTGATGTGTGATAATTGTGAGCAATCATACAGTTTTTGTGGTATGTCACTATCCTGCAAGAGGGTTTTGCAAACACATGCTGTTGACATAGTAATGGCTATAAATTCCATGCAAAAAATATATATGTAGTATCAGTTCCATCAGTTAGACCTATGTACCAGGTAAGTAGCACATTAGTTGTGACATGTGATGTACATACTCAGGGGTGAATGAACATGGCACACAGACCTGGCCACACAGGTTTACACATAATGTGGCTCAGATCACCCTGTCTGTACAGTGGTATGGCAGGAATTGTATGGCATAACTGAGGCCACAGTCAACTGTAAGTGACATGCTCATAACCTGCAAGTACTCTTACCTCAGCATGCAAATATCTGAGTGCAATGGCCATTTGGTGATGTACCTTTCCAAGCAGTACTGGCAATTGCACAAAACAGTATGGTCCCTCACAACATCACTTCATGTCTTCAGTATGTGTTCAACGGGGATTGTCTGCAATGAGTGTCATTGTCACCTGTGGCATATAGACTATTCAGAGGTGATCTGTACCTTGCATATGGGGCAATATGTGATCCTGTTTATTGCATATGATTCCTATCTGTAGGAAGCATAGTAGACAGATATCCCTCTGTATGGAGATTAACCTCATATGTGACATTGGTACTGCATGCTTGTGGGAGAGATTTGTCTAGCAGACTTAAACACACCCTTGAAACAGAACCCTAATGGCACACAGAGCACCTCAGTGTACCTCACCACATGCCATCTGTATGATTGGCTGGAAGACAGTTATCTCAACACAGGGCATCTGCCTGTGTCCCTCATAGACTGGGGCAATATGTGCTGATCCTGTAACTATGGGTATAAAGAGATCTATGATTGTGAGGGCTGTATGACCATTATGCCAGTGAAGTTCAAATGTCCTATGGTTCCATAACATGATGTAAAATGCTCTAATAGTCTCGCACACAACCATGGCTACATTGAGGCTAGCACCACTTCCAATCACTGTGTACAGGACACCCCATGGCACAAAAATTGTGAAAGCTGGCTTTATGTAGATGAGAACACTTACCTATGTAATGGTATACATTACAGATCACAGTATGTGATGCATGCAACACACCTCATGATGTTAGTTCTATCAGTTCAGGACAGGACATATTATGCTTAATAACATCAACAGACATTGTTATGTCAGTCCTTTTGGGTCCACATCGCACACTACAAATAAAATACTGCAAAACCCTACCTATTTTTATGTTACCAACATGGTCATAGTTATGCTATCGGGACACACATGTGCACCAAGTAGCTTGGAGTGAGATTAGAACCCTTACTTATCTAGTCTTGCACACTACAGATCAGAGTATTTATTGCCTGCACCACAGCTTACATTTTGATATTAGACTGTCAGCTGGTAGTCTTAAGGTGGGATGACATAATCAGGCCTTGTAGAAGAGGACAGTGTGGAAGCCAGCAGCAAGTTACAGGGCCAAAAAGTGCATAACCATTGCAGGTGGACAACCCAAGAGGGCACAACAGTTGTTTTGCAGGGGTATACACACACACATGCACCAAGTTGTCTACAGTGAGATTAAGAACCCCTACCTATCTAGTCTTACATTAGACAGATTGCAGTATTTACTACATGCTCCATTGCTTAAGTCTTGCTACTCTCTTGCTACTACACTGTCAGCTGGTAGTGTTAAGGTGGAAGTTACAGGGCCAAAAAATGCAATGATGGCAAACTCATGAGGGAATCACAGTTGTTTTACATAGGTACACACACACACACACACACACACACACACACACACACACACACACACACACACACACACACACACACACACCAAGTAGCCTGAAGTGAGATTAGAACCCCTACCTATCTAGTCTTATTCATTGTAGATCACAGTACTTATTGCACATGCCACAAGTTAAGTCTGTTATATATGTGATTGCAAGCACAGTACTTGTGCATTACACAAACTAGGTTTGTGTTGACCAGTATCTGTGGTCTGCAGAGTGATATTGCTTGGCACTGTTATCTGCATCTAGTATCCTAGCAGCAGGATTAATGTTATTATCCTAGCCATGTGTGTAATTTACCAGTATGGCCATATGTGGATGCTTGCAGTTAGACAAAACAGTGGGCAGGAAGAATGTGCCCTGTCCATGCGTTCATTGACAACATTATACATTATACCACCTGCTCACCTGCATCTCTCTACATGGTGACATCCAGCAGGCACAGGGGTCTGTAGGTAATTGGATTATGTCCTGTTCTGCCCTTAGTTTGGATCCTTTGAGCAATGGTATGGATGTGTGATATTGCAGATTTCCTCACCATTATCAGGGTATGTAGGCCAATACAGACATCCACACACATATTTATGTAATAAACAGGGATGTTTATATAAATGTAGCTGTGTGTATGCATATGTATACGTGTTTGCAGATATATGGAGGAGCCTATGTATCAATGTGATATAGCTATACATATCGGTATATATCTATTTGACACAAATAGTGATAGATATACTATGTCTGCCCTTCTGAGCTGGGAATTTCTGGTTAAAGGCTTATAGTGCATGCATATCTGAACTGCTTCTTACTGAAGTTAGTGTGCCTTGTTTGCTGTGGCATAGACTGGATTCAGGCCTGCTGGATCTAGCTTTGTTTGTGTAACTTGAGCACTAATCCAGACATTCTCTAAAGTATTCAATTGTATTTATTACTGCTTGGTAGTAACTTGATTAAAGTGTAGCTATCATTCTAAGTCTTTTGGATTAAGCACTTGGGCTTCAGACCAGTTGTTTTACATTAGGAAGGTTTGTGGCATGCACTGTGGTGGCAGGACAGGTAGCTTTCATCCTTCTAAGTTGTGAACTGCTGATTGAGAGCCCAGTGTCTGTTATTCTTAAAGTGTATTAGTTCTGGTTTAAGTACTTGGGCTTCAGGCCAGTTATTTTACATTAAGAAGGTTTGTGGTCTGCACTCTTGTGGGAGAAGAGGCTGGACTCTGCCCTTCTGAGCTGGGAATTTCTGGTTAAAGGTTTATAGTGCCTGAATATTTGAACTGTATCTTACTGAAATTGGTACACCTTGTTTGCTGTAGCATAGACTAGATCCAGGCCTGCTGAATCTAGCTTTGTTTATATGCTTGTTGTTTGTTTGCTTGTTATTTCCTGGCACGCTAATTCCACCTAATACGGCTTCTCAGCGCTTCTGTGGATCACTAGTGATATCTGCATTGCTTACTGTACTTATTTCCTTGTTTCACTTGAAAGAACGTTACTGTTTGTCGTTTTGCATTTAAGTTACCTGTAACACATTGCACTTAATTTACCTGGCACTTGCTCACTAAAGCAATTATATAAGTCAGCACTAAAATTAAAAGCACTACACCCTCACTCCCCACTGGCCCTGGTTTTCAATTATTAAGGAATTCCCAATATTATTCTAGCATGTCCAAAGGTCAGTTGTCAATCTCCTCTCCGGTCCAGCTGGTGAATCTGGGAATCTTGAGGCAATGTTACAACTGCCTCATGTACACAGACAACCCTCTCCTCCTCCCAACAAATTCCAACACATGTGAGAGATGCAACCATATAGCCAAACTGGAGGCTAAGCTCTCTCAACTCAGTACTGGCATAACCAGTTAGGAGGAGAAGGAAACCACACTCACTACAATTCCAGTCTCACATAGACCTACCACGACAGCAAACCAAACACATAATCACACAAAAACATACTCAGAGGCTCTAAATAAAGATCTGCCAAAGCAGCATAGACCTCCAAAGCAGACACCCAAGCAGCCGCTACCCCAAAACAAAACACGTGCAACACATATCTCACAAAGCCAGTGTGCTGAACAGTCACAGCACTTAAGACTAAACAACACACCTGATACACTTGTAATAGGTGACTCTATCGTCAGGCACACTGACGTCCCACTCACCAGGCTGAACAAGGAGAGGGTCACGGTGAGCAGCCTGTCGGGCGCTAGGATCCGCCACATAACAGAAGCACTCAGGTCACTCCAAGGCAAGTACAAATATGACTCAGTCATTGTCCATGCTGGTGTGAATGACCTGAGACGTACCTCGCTGGACTACATGAAAAGAGACATAAAGGAGCTCTCTGAGCATGTAGCCCAGGCCGGTATGACCCTGACCTTGAGTAGCATCTTACCCTCACCAAGAATGATGCCACAATATGAAGACAAGATGATCAATTTCAACAATTGGCTTAAGTACTGGTGTCATTCAAAGGGGATCCAATGCCTGTCAGCTTGGGATGATATGCTCGACAAGCCATGATGCTTCGCTAGGGACGGCTTGCACCTGTCACCCCTGGGCTTTCAGATATTGGCAAAGGCTCTTGCTACCCCCATAGTGCCTTTTTTAGGCAAGGCTCAAAAGACAAACCCACCTCCATAGGTACCACAAGGGATAAGAAACTAAGAGTAATGCTACTCAATGCCAGAAGTCTAAACCTCAAGATGCACGCACTCAAATCTCTCCTTAGCATGGAGAACATCGATATCTGTGCAGTAACAGAAACCTGGTTCAGGGCTCCCGAAAGTACCCCAGCACTACCAGGTTATACCTCATACCATGCTTTTCGGCCCCAAAACTTGGACCGAACCACAAAAGGAGGGGGAGTATCGATATTCATCAAAGATACCCACACCTCCAGGTTGGTGGCAAAGCACGAAGCATCAGAGACTATCCATGTGCAACTAACAGTGGGTAAAACTGCCTTCCAGTTTATAGCCTGCTACAGACCACCCTCCCAAACCCAGGAACCCCACTTGGCCTTCCTGAGAACACTGGAAAATATGAAGGTCTCTCCAAACACCATTATATTGGGCGACTTCAACTACCCAAACATAGACTGGGAGCATTACTCTAGCTCCAACACCCTAGCCCAAAGGTTCCTAGAATTTATAAACTCAAATGCTATGGAACAATTTGTTACCACTCCCACAAGAGGGGAAAACATACTGGACCTGATCATCACCAACATGGGGACTCTATGCTCCAGACCAGAAGTGTATCCATCACTGGTAAGATCAGACCATAAACTAATCTCACTGGATATTCACATCCCGACCCCACCCCCTGCCCAGAAAACCACAGTGAAAAACTTCTCTAAAGCAAATTTCATACTCCTCAAAACTGAGGTGGAATCCTTCAAAGCCCCCGGGCCTGTGGAAAATACGGCCCAGACCGCAGTATCCTTTATAAACGCATTATATTAAACCAAGACCCAATCCTTCAAAGGCAGACGTCCTGTCTGGTGGACCCCAGCCATAAACAAACTATACAATAGAAGGAGGAAACTACTAAATGATAGAGCAAAATCCCAAAAAGGGAAGGCATCACTGATCAGTATTAGCAAAAAACTACAGGCACACATAAAATTGTCTAAGGCCAGCTTCGAGAGAACAAATTGCACAGGACACTAAGGGTAATCACAAGGCTTTCTTTAGTTATGTTAGGAACCTGGGTGGTAATTCCCAGATATGCTCAGAATTAGTCCACAATGACAAAAAATACACCGAACCCACAGACATTGCCAACATCCTAGCTGACAAGTTCAGCGCAAACTTCTCCCCCCCCCCCCACCAAAAGGGCAAATATCTATCCCAGCAGAGTGCTGCCCCCCTGACATCTCAGATGCTCAGGTAAGAGCCACCCTCTCCAAAGCAAAAAACACAGCATCAATGGGACCAGACGGTGTCCCGGGCTGCATCCTACATGAACTCCAAGAAGAGCTAAACCCAAACATAAAACTACTGTTCAATCTCAGCCTTACTACAGGATATGTGCCCAAAGAGTGGCGTACAGCAACAGTGGTCCCTCTCCATAAAGGTGGTGCCTCAGCGGATCCTGGAAACTATCGCCCCATAAGCCTGACTAGCTTGGTCTGCAAAGCTATGGAAAGTATCATCATGGACCTCATAAATAAAGATATTGGGGACCTACAAACACTGGATCCTACCCAGTTCAGCTTTGTTAAGGGCAGATCCTGCCTCTTAAACCTGGTTGATTTCTTTGAAACAGTCACCAAGGCCATTGGAGGGAAGGTGGTCCACACAGCCTACCTGGACCTCGCAAAAGCCTTCGATACAATACCCCACTCGGGCATTATAGATAAGCTCATCAGCTTAAATATAACCCCCTATGTCACTAGATGGATTGCAAATTGGCTCAAGGACAGAACCCACATGGTTAGAATTGCTGGAGCCATGTCAGACTCCAAACCAGTTACAAGTGGTGTCCCACAAGGCTCAGTCCTGGGACCTCTCTTGTTCGGTATATATTTCTCGGAGGTACAGGCCAACATGGAAGGACTGTGGCTGACCAAGTTCGCAGATGACTGCAAACTGGGCGCCATAATCGACTCTCCAGCTGACACATGCATCCTCCAAAAGGGCCTCATAGAAACAGACAACTGGTGCCAGAGCCATGGCCTCAAGCTAAATGCCAAAAAGTGTATAGTCATCCCCTTTGGCAAAAACAAAGTGCCCACAAATTACCATATAGGTGGTAATCCATTAAGTACAGAAGAAGTAATTAGGGACCTGGGGACCCAAGTTGATAGCAATCTCTCATTTGACAACCACGTGGCCAAAGTGGTTAGAAAAACATTTTATATAGCCCACCTAATCATGAAGGGATTCACATCTAGATCAGGGGACGTCATCGTGCCTCTTTACTCATCCCTCATCAGGCCCATAATTGAGTACAATGCCCCTTTTGGGATGTACCTTACCAGACACCTGCAGCAACTGGAAAGACCCCAAAAGTACCTCACCAAGAGGATCAAAGGGCTCAAACAGATGCCATATGCTGCCTGGTTAAAGAAACACCAGCTCTACTCAGTGGCATTCTGCCTGTTCAGAGGCGATCTGTGCCTGACGTATAAAGCCATGTCCAACCCAGAATTAATGGACATGCTGCACCTCAGAAAATCCAAATCCCATCGAGCTACGCGCTCGAGAGACTTGAACCTCAGCACTGAAATAAATTGGACATGCTGGAGGGACAGATTCATAACCCAGAGGCTCCCTTCACTCTGGAATAAAATCCCAGTCCAGGTTAGGCAGAGTCCCTCATTGACTCTCCTCAAGAGGAATCTTGATGAGTGGATGGGAGATCGTAGGTTTACCCTGGGTATCACTTCTGTGTCACTGTTAGACAGAGGCACAGTATACTAACCTCGAAAAAGGGCATAGCAAAATAAATTTAAAATGGGTGGCGAAAGCCAAACACATTCTGGCTAGGCTTATAAATGCCCTAGGGCAGATAGCCTAGTATAAACCTATGAACCTATGAACCTATGTATGTGAGAGCAAGATTGTAACAGACAGATATGTATACATATATGTCTGTATGAATAGACATATCTAGACATAAAAGGTCAGTCTGATGACTGGGCAACAGAATTGGGCAACAGAATTGCTCTCATTTTAACTAAGTGTTTGGGCTTGCCCAGTGTGACTGTAAGTACTTATAAAGTGACTCCAGGCCACACCTACTTGTACTCTTGTCTGGGATTTTGTGTGTTATAGATTATACCACTCAACTGTCCAGAGTTTCACAGAATGTCCAGAGTTTTGGCTCATAGGTTTGGTCTGTTCCTCATAAAATTTGTGGTTTTCTGGAAAATCACTTGGATAAACTTAGGACTGAAGTCCCTAAATAGTGACATACATTTGAGTGTCTGGCTTCAAATCCTTCAGAAAAATGTCTGTTAAAACAAACACTGTTATTTTAGCAACTGTTTACATTTATGAGAGCAGTATTCAACATATGCCCCTATTTGTGGGCCTTTGTCCCCCCATTTTAACAGGCTTTATACAGATTTCTTGCACTAAGAGGTTGAGAGGTATGCTACAGATATCGACATATTTCCCTTTTTTTGCAGTACTGCACGTCTCTCAAAATGTCCATGGCATTCCCCAGCTGTCTGCTGTACTTAATATGTGACTGAGGTTCATGTTACACTACACAGGCTGCCAGACACAGTGGAGTCACTTATCACAAAATCAACAGCATAAATATGTGCATTGTTATTCCTGTGTTATGTGTGACATATAATGTGTGATCGAGTTCTCTGTTACAGCCCTGAGATTGCCTGGTCTGCTGATATAACATTGCTGACTTACTCTTAAAGCAGTTATATGGAAACACTGCTGTGTTGAGGGTGGAGGAAACACAGCACATGATCTGCTGGGATACGCAGTAGTCCAAATATCATGTGACTCCACTGCTTAACATCTCCTTTGACTGATGTGGTGCATATTCCAACCATGAGGCCTAGTGATTATTAGGGAACACATACTATTGGACTGGGTACCTGTAGTCCCATGTGGATGTTACTTCTATTCACATAGCCCACTATATTTATTTATATCAATGCAGCAGATCCACACATATGATACCATATTATAGTAATCCTTACAATTAATGTGTATATTAGAGACTTACCTTGCAAATACAGCAGTTGACAGGACTGCAGTTCAGGGCTTCTGTGTGAATCAAGCAGTACACAACCAATACATGGATAGGTACAGATTGTGTTGGTTATCTGGCATCAACAATTTTACTATATGTATGTATGCAAGTAGGAGTAAGGTGTCAGTCCCTAGGGCCCTAGGTTGTCAGTGAGTGTGCTATGAGTTGTCTCTTAGCCAAAGCTACAGTGTACCGACATGCCTACATCTGCCTACATAGACATCATCAGGGTGTTCCTCCTCCAAGTCCTCTTGTGACTGTGGCTGTGGTGATGTAGGCACTGGTGGGGGGGCTATGTATCCCTTCCCTTTGCTGATTCTGCTGCAGCTGTTTCCGCAGGATCATATTATGTAGTATGGGACACATTGTGCACATAGAGCACATGTGGCTAGAGAGTACTGCAGGGCTCCACCAGATATAGTGAGGCGCCAAAGCCGTGACTTCAGAAGCCCAAACACATGTTCTGTGATGTTCCTAATTTGTGTGTGCCTCATTATGGCATTCTTCAGTGTGTGTGTGTGTGTGTGTGTGTGTGTGTGTGTGTGTGTGTGTGTGTGTGTGTGTGTGTGTGTGAATTTCTGATGAGTGTCATCATCCACAGTTCTAGTACATAGCCTGCATCCCCCAGTAAATGGTTGTGTTGGATGTCTCCCCCTAGCCAACATCTGTTACAGCTGTGATGCATGTCAGATATGGGAGTTGTGATAACTGCCAGGGCTGCCAGCACACATGTTCATGATAATCCTCTGGGCACTGCACACAACCTGGCATTTGATGGAGTGGTACCCCTTGCAGCTGACGTAGATTCTACCCTCCTCACCAGGTGGTAACATGATGTGTACGTGAGTGCAATCTATGGCACCCCGTACTTCAGGGTAGTGTGTACTTGGTAGAAGTGATAGAATATTGCTGGCCTTTGCATCGGGGCTGAGGGGAAAATAAATGTGCTCACTTGTATGTGGTAGCATGGCATCCAGAAACTTGTGGAGTACCCTGGACAGATGTCTGTGAGACCCCCCCCATCATGTCCCCAGTTGGTCTTTGGAAAGTACCTGTAGCTAGTATCCTAAGGGCTACACATCACATACCTTTGTTTCTCCTTGGATGGGTGCTGTGCCCCTCTGTTGACTCTGGGTTTGAGTTGAGGGTGGCAGAGCTCAGTGAATTCTTGAGGATTGTCACTGTCCACCCTGTAGCACTCTACAGTCTCCAGCTCATGCAGCCCCTGGAAGGTTACCCTGGGCCTGAACACTCTTCTCCTTCTCCGTCTAGGCCTATAGTCAGCAGCAGCAGCATTGACTTCAGCATCTAGCACATATAGATGTAGTAGACCTGTAGCAGCCCCTAGCAGTCTCTCAGTTAAAATTCCCAAGTCTTTACTCCAATGGGGGAAAAAATCAGATTGTAGAGTGTATGCATACTTTATAGTGCTTGTGCTCTGCTGTAGATCCTGACTATGTGATTGGCTACCTGTGATGCAATCCACCTGCCTTGTATATCATTAACTTCATTTAATGGCTTTAGTTTAAGTTAAGAGAGGTCAAAACTAATTAATATGTCACTGGCTTTTAGATACAATCAGCACTGCAGTATGCCATGCAAATGTGCACCCTGTAGGTAAACAAAGCATATCAGTCAGTGTATACCCCCCATAGACTTCCATACTCAGCATAGTGGCATGTCATGAAAACCTGCTGAAACACACTCTCCTTAGCTAAACAAAGCTTAGAAGTGAGTGTACACACCCCCTGCAAGGATATGCTCAGCATTGTGGTGCACCGAGAAAACAGGGTGAAATAAGCTTAGAAGTCATTGGACACAGTTTCCCCTAATGTCAGCTACCTCCTCTGTAAACAACAACATGGTTCTCTGCCTATATGAAGGGGGTAAATGTGGACACAATTTCCCCTTTTTGCTATTCAATAACTCCACTTCATTTGCATGAGGATGTATGCTCACAGTCTGGAAACTACACACTTCAAAACCTTACCACATTAATAACAGCACCAATGCACCATTGCAGATACTCCACACAGGGTCCTGTAATACATTTCTGTCACATAATATTAATTTTGTTTTTTTCCAATTTTTTTTTTTTTAAGCATGTTTGTCCACTGCGGCACATCATGCAAACATGCTCAGATTATTAAAAAAAAAAATAATTTAACTTATTTCCTTTAATTTGTCAGACACACAGAGAATAGTTTCTGTCCATCTGTTTACATTTTTGCAGCCCATTTTGTCTGTCTATATTCCTGTACACAGAATGTTTCAGGGTACACTATGGACACTGACACTGAGTCTGCAGAGTTGCCTATCTGCTTGCTGGATCTCTCTACTTGACTCATTTGCATGAGATTCACCTGCTTATGAAGTGATTTGCATGCCACAGAAGTTTCCATGTTAGCATGCTCATGTAAGCCACTCAGCAGCGCTTACTGAATCTAGAAATATTTGTGGACATGTTAGCAGTGTGGCGCGATGCCTACATGGAAAAAAATGTTTAGGCTTTATTAAATTCCCCCCTTGAACTTTCATACACACATGAACAGATACACATACAAGCATGCAAATATATTTACACTTACATACACACACACACACACACACACACACACACACACACACACACACACACACACACACACACACACACACGTACACAAAGACACACCAAAAACAAAGACAGCAAATAATTTCTTTTCAGTATGTGATTTCATTATAGTAAGTGCTCAAAGTCAAAACATGTTTTTCTTATGGTTTACAGAGACAGATTATAGAGAGCTATAACAAAATGATTCTATCAGATTGTGTCTTCTAATAAGCATTTTTTTTATTTTTCATCCAAAACTGGTTACTGACTTAAATGTAACTGCTCAAACTCTCTTGATTAGCAATTTAGTAAGTTCATTATTCTTTTTTATCACAACATATTTCGATGCCACATTTTGATATTCTGTTTTGCAAAATACAAATTGTTTTTATTTTGTTTCTGTTATCAGAAATATCACATATTTTCGTGATATAAAAATTGACTAATGAGAGAGAAAATTGGGATCTGATTTTATACTAAGCTAAAATTTACATTATGTTAATCTGACATGAACCTACTGGCTATGGATATTAGATTATTAGTATTCCTTCAGTATGAGAACTTTAAATCTTTGCTGCTTTTAATACAGTTTTGTCAATGCAGCACCAGGACTGCATGTAGAGTGGTATAAATGCTTTGTCTACGAACCCCTTACCCCAGACAAAATAAAAAAAAGCTGCATTAGCAATCAGTGTGAACAGAAAATAACTGGTTTAAAGTATAGTGTCATTTAAATACTATGATATTTGTTAGACTGGAAGGAAATATTTGACAGACTTTACTTCTTTGCTAGGGATGGACAGCACCTGTCCACCCTGGGTCTTTGAATATTGACTAAAAGATTCTCAACCCCCATACTGCCTTTTTTTAGTCACATAGCTCTCAACCTTCGATCTCCAAAATGAGGAACACTAGCCCTCATTATGTGGAACAAATGGGCAAATGTGGAACATGTAGTAACGGCTTACTAACAGCATCAAATAGGAAGGTCATATGGTGATTAAAATATGCTGACTTTAGTTATACAAAAGATCTTTTAATGAATTGATATGATTCATTTCTATTTGCCATGGATATCAGCTAAAATAATTCCTAACTCTGAATGTGTGACAGGCCTTTTCAATGTGGAACTTTGAGGAACATGAACTTTTTAAGACCCAAAATGAAGTACATTTTTCATAATGAGGTACACTTGAGACCAATAAAATCTGAAAGTGTTACTACTCAATGGCAGGTGTCTGAACAAGAAACTCTATACCCTGTAGGCTCTCCTCACCATGCAGAATGTAGATGACTGTGCAGTCACTGAAACACAGTTTAAAGCCATGGAGAGCAACCAGGCAGTGCAGGGCTACAATACCTTCTATACATTTAGGCCAACTACTCCACAGGAAGGGACAAAAAGTGAAGGTGTCACTATATACGTTAAAAATAAACACACTTCAAGGCTGGTCCATCAGCATGATGAACATAAACGTCCAAATCACAATAAATAAGGTTCCCATACTATATTCTTGCAATTTATAAAACACAACAGCCTTACGTCGTAAATTCATCTCAATGTCCCAGGAAAATCACAACACTTACTTAATGGCACTCAAAACACTTTCCATCCAACCTAACACCATATTCATGGGTGACTACAACCACGCCATGATAAACTGGGAATTGTACATGACACCCAGCATATAGGCCTAGAGATTCTTGGACTTAATAAATGCCAACACTATTTCATACATCCACTAGTGACTCAAACATTCTCATCCTAGTCCTCACAAGTATGATAGAATGCTCCCCTCCCCCAGTGTAATGTTCTTGCTAATCAGGTCAGGCCATAAAACTGTCTCCTTTTAGGAAAATGCAAAACCTGTGACACCTGGAAACCCTAGAACTTTTATGAATTACTGAAAGGCAAACTTCCCACTATTACGTGACACCCTAAATACATGTCTAGCCCACCCCCAACCCTAAAAATTCTGCTGCTCATATAGAACCATTTATTGAACCCCTGTATAACCATATCAACAGCTGTTTAGAAATGGCTGTACCTACTCAAAATAAGCACAGAGCCAGAGCAAAAATCAAGACATCCTGGTAGACTTCCAACATTAATTGGCCACACAACAAAAAGAAGAAACACATTGCAAAAGCTAAGAGGTACAATACTCAGCAAGGTAAAAGTTCCCTTATCAGCCTAAATAAGCAATCCAGGGGGTTAATAAAGTCCACAAAAGCCAAATCTTAATTACAAATAGCTGTACATGTGAAGGACAGCTACAGGGTTTTCTTCATGCATGTTCAAAACTTCAAAGCAGTATGCAGCAATGTACCAAATTAATTGTAAATGTTGCCTCCTATATGGAACTACAAGACATAGCTAATCTCCTGGTTGATAAAATGAGCTCAACGTTTATGCCCCCTCTCTCATAGATATCCATCAGGAAATTCTATAATTCATCTCACCCCCAACCATTATCTCTCCAAGGCCAAGAACACTACATTAATTGGTCTTGATAGCATCTCAATATTCCTTCTTATCAACATGAAACATAAACTCACAATCCCAGTAGAATCCCTGTTCAACCACAGCCTCCAAACAGGCTTCATATCTAATGAATGGAGGACTGTAACATGTATATCACTGCACAAGGACGTCCCATCTATGGAAGTGGCAAACTACAGACCCATTAGCCTGATGAGCCTGCGTTACAAGTCTGTGGCGAGAATAATCATGGGTATCATAAAGAATGACATTGGTAATCTACAGGCATTGGACCCCAGTAAGTTTAGGTTTTGTTAAGGGCAAATCTTGCCTGCTATACCTGTTGGATTTCTTTGAGAAGATTGCCACAGCTATGGATGAGGTAAAATCAATATATACTGCCTACCTCGCCCTGACCAAGGCATTTGACATAATACCCAACAGAGGCATTGTTAATAAATGTACTAAATTGGGTATTAACTCATATCTCACCTGATGGATAGCCAGCTGGGTCACTGACAGGAACTAAGAAGTTAGAATAGGGGAATCTGCCTCCACAAAAAGGCCAGTTGATATTTGGATCCTCAAGGGATCAGTGCTGGGGGCCACTGCTGTTTGGCATTTACTTCTCTGAAGTCAAGGCTAACATTAAGGGTATCTGGCTGACCAAGCCTGTAGACAATTGTGAATTGAAAGCAGTCACTGAATCCCCCCAAGTTACTAATATCCTCCAAGAGTCCCTGACACAGACTTGTGCTAGAGTCATGGCCTAAAATACAGTGCTAAGAAGTGCATCATAATATTTTTCAGCAAGATGGCCACCACTGCAAACTACCACATTAATAGTATACCTGTGAGAGTAAAACCTGTAGTCAGGGACTTGGGAAGGCAGAGAATTAGCATTTGGTCAACATGTTTCTATTGATGTGAGGAAATCATTCCATGTTGCAAAACCTGTAAGTAAAGGTCTGGCATCTAGGTTGAAACAAGTCATCATCCTGTTCCACTCTGCCCTCATTAAGACCTAACATTGAGCACAACACCCCCCATCAGTATGTATGTCACCAGGCAATATGCAACAGTTGGAATATTCACAGAGATTTCTCACAAAAAGAAAAAAGAGGAAGTCCTATGCAGGCCACTTCAAATCATTGTCCCTGTATTCAGCTTCCTACAGACTACCGAAAGGTAACCTATGCCTAACCTACAAAGCTTCCTCTGATCCAACAGTAATGGACCTGTTATGAATTAGGCAAACAACTAACAACCGAAACAGCCAAGCAGCACAAATATGACATGCCAGAAGGACAGGTGTGTGTCTAAGAGGCTCCACCTTCTCCAAAACAAGCTTCCCATCCATGCAAAGCAGAGTTCTTTCTGTATTTATTTATACATAACCTGGAACAGTGGATGGATAACTGAAAATATACCCCTGCTGTGCCCCCCTTGTACAAGCTGGAGAAAGGAAACTTGTAATTGCTTGTCTATCTAAGAACACGCACCCTTCAAAAAACATTTTGGGAACCATTTTATTTGGAAGAACTTGACTATGCTTAAAATGTCCCCTGGCATCATTAGCCTAGTATTCTTTTACAATACAATAATTCTGTGTATGAATTTCAGGTATCCTACCAGCCGAATGCAGTATCTGACCACTGCACTGCTTCAAAGTACTTTTGAAAACTTCTGTTTGTGATGCACTCACTGGTGAATTGTTGCATGTTCTTTCTCATTCTGTACCATCTGTCAACCAATAAATGTCATGGTCACTTCTTCTATGTTTTCATCAGGCCTTGGTCACTACATGCAACTTCTTGCCAGTGTCTCCATTTTCAGTACTACAATATTACCCTGATGAAGTATACAGTACTTCCAGATTTATGACAGACTGAGCAGTGGTATGGCACCATGGTAAAGTCTAAAACATTGTCTCCTCCCAACAAAAGGTCCTCAGGTTCAGTTCACTTCTTGGGTGTCTCTGTGTACAGTATGCATGTGCTCTCTGTGTTTGCATATCTTGGGTGCCTCTGTGTACAGTATGCATGTGCTCTCTGCGTTTGCATATCTTGGGTGTCTCTGTGTACAGTATGCATGTGCTCTCTGCGTTTGCATATCTTGGGTGCCTCTGTGTACAGTATGCATGTGCTCTCTGTGTTTGCATATCTTGGGTGCCTCTGTGTACAGTATGCATGTGCTCTCTGCGTTTGCATATCTTGGGTGTCTCTGTGTACAGTATGCATGTGCTCTCTGTGTTTGCATATCTTGGGTGCCTCTGTGTACAGTATGCATGTGCTCTCTGCGTTTGCATATCTTGGGTGTCTCTGTGTACAGTATGCATGTGCTCTCTGCGTTTGCATATCTTGGGTGTCTCTGTGTACAGTATGCATGTGCTCTCTGTGTTTGCATATTTATTTTTCAAGATGCTCTCATTTCCTCCAACTTTCCAGAGACATGCATTAAAAAGGTTGATGAATCTAATCTGTCCCTAGCTCTGTGTGTGTGTGTGTGTGTGTGTGTGTGTGTGTGTGTGTGTGTGTGTGTAAATGTGTGAAATGTGTGTGAAATGGGGGAGGCCTGTGATTTGGTATGATACGAGTGTAACCAGTCATGTTAACTGCTTTTGACACATGTAGGGGAAGATGCACATGTGAACTTAGGGCTCAGGCAAATGCACATCACTACCACAGGGAGGGTAGTGTTAGACTCATAAATGAAAAAACAATGCTTTTGTTGCTGGGATAAAAGTGAAAGCATAAAGTGCATCTTTGGGCATGTAGGAAAAAAGAGTGAAAATAATGCAAAGTATAATGGCAATAATAATAAAACGCTGAAAGAAAACTGAGCAGAAGGAGAATTCATAAGTGGTAATAAAATAGTATATATTAATGAATAAAGTGTGCAGGCAGTGAAATATAGAAAGAATAAATTATTAGAATGTTACTGAATGTATGGTTTGGTGGAAAGTTTATTACTTTTTTCATCAGTTTGCATTGTAGATTTATCAGTCAATGTTTACCACAATTGCAAGCCTAATCACTGTGTTGATATTTGATAACACATTTGTTAAGTCTAATTAGGTTAAGTGGCAGAATATTCCAAACTTCAGTCATTGATTGATTGATTGATTGATCGACTGATTGATTGACTGATTGGTAACTAGGCGAGTTAGGCTGGTACGAGGTACATTTCAGAACTAGACTGGCCTGTAGTTAATACAAAAGACAAACTATGGAAAACAATGTTTCACAATGAAAAAAAAGTACATAAATATAATTTAAGCAATGATATAAATGGTCACAAATTGCAGGCTTGACTTAATCTATGCACATGCATTTATTAGAGCAGAGAGGGGAAACATAAGTAGTTTTAAGAACAAAAGTAAGAAAGCAGGTACAGCAAAAAAGTTACTAATTACGTGTGTATGTGTGTGGGGGGGGGGGGACTCTCCCTTTGAATGATCTACCTGTTAGTTAACTACATAATTATCCAAGTTAGTTGATCAATAAACTGGTACATTGCGTTATGACAGGTTGATGAATGTGATCATTTAATAGGAATATTTCAGGAGAGTCATCCCTTCCCCAATTTTGTAGTCTTGAACTCAGTATGTATAAGTCATGGAGCCTTGGAAGACATAGTCCCTCATGTTGAAGGGTGCAGCAGGGAATGTCCCTTGAAAAAATAGAGAAAAAAAGAAGAATTTGACTAAATTTACATACATTTATTGCTGTGTTGTTTGACTATTTTGTAAGAAATTGAACTTCATATGATAGAGATTTTTTTTAAGAACTATACTATATGTCGTATGTGAGTGTGTGCATCTAGGATCTACAGTATATGTGCATTTATGTATGTGTGTATGTATACATACATATAGATAGATAGATGCACACACGTGCTCGTGCACACACACACACATACTCATTTGCAAAATCGTATTCATTAAAAGCTTTTGGGGCAACAATAAGATGAAGGGTCAATTTTTTCAAACCACTTTGGACATTTTATAGAATTTATATGAACATATTTAATAAAACCTTTTGAAACACCAGTAAGAGGAAGAATCAATTTTCTTAAATTACATTTGGCATTTTCCAGGAAGTAATGCTAGGTACTGAATGAGATATTGGATTATAGAGCAGACTGCTTGCGGTATAGATCTGAGTAGATGTTGGGAAAAGTTTGACTTCAAATCATTCATTGGTATGTGTGGCTATTGTAACCTACAACAATTCTAGCTTTTCTACAGTGTATTGAACTGAAGGTGATGAATGTGTTAGGAAGTAGGATAAATACATGTGAGAAGGAAAAAGGTAATATTTAACAGTGACTGCTCTAGCTTAATCTGTAAAAATATGTGACACACTAAGGTTAATCAGTGTGGACTGGGTTTTAGTTATTGCATGATATATTTGAAGGTTGAATTTTAACTGGTTCTCAGTGATTACACCAAACGTGCTTTACAGATGTAAATCCTGTGTAGCCAAGAAATATGGTACTAGAGGATTTGTTTTAATGTTTTGACATGCAAATATTGTGAATACTAATACCCATTGTTATTGTAATTTACATTTATTGTACTGCTATTCATGTGTCCTAATTTACCAACAAGTTCCAAATGGCTTTACATCAGACCTTATCATTGGAGAGCCAATAGTGACAGCTAGGCAGATGTGCCAATAGACATAGATAAGGGTGAGGCTTACAGAGCAAGAAAAATGTTAGAGTGTCTATTTTATTTTAAATATGCTTTCAACTCAACATGGATTCCTGAGTGTTTTTCACTCTGCTTTTGATGAGCCACCATTGCCTAAATGTACAATTCTGAGCAAGTCACTTAAGCAGATGCTGCTCCCAGGCTGAGTTTGAAAAAGGTCCATGGAATTCATAAATAAATAAATAAATAATTTTACTTATTTCCAAATATGATCAATTCTTACTTTCCAAATATGATAAATTCTTACTAGCATGGCAAACTGCAGAACGTTTTTTTTTTCTTTGTAGAATGTTCTTTTATGGAATTGAGAACTCATGCCTAATATCGAAAGTCATAAAAAGAGAGCAAGGAGATCTTAACAGAATTAATACTGCAGTGTTTATTTTTAATTGGTCAGTGGTCATTCTATGATTGCTATGATAATATTGCTTTGAGTCAGAAAAGGTATAAAGAATGCATCATTCTACTGTTCAGTGAAACAGGACCTTGAATTCCTAGTTTCCCATGTATGGGACTTTCTTTGCAATAAAGGAGATTATTATTCTTTGCCGAACTGTGTTGTATGAAAGTTATTTGGCATCTTAATAGTTTGGAGGCATACACTCTGATTTCTGAGCTTTTGTGGGTTGCTGTATTAGAAATTGTCACTGTGCCCATTGTGATAGTTTTTCTGTCAGGCTAATCTCTGGTGTACTAATACATAATTTCTTTCTTTAACTATATGCAGAGTTTAAGGTTTCTACAGATAAGCTTTACTAATAATCTATCGATTAGATTTAATTGCATGTGAGTGGGTAAATTGTATGCATCTAGGAAATTGCATGCATGTATGATTAGACACACTAACAACATAAAGTTTGCTTCATTGTGTGCTAATGGGGTCCAATCAGTAAAAAACAAGGACAAATTTCCTTGTCAGGAGGACAGATTATCCTTCTCAAGTGTGAGACTAGGTTTTTATCAAATACAATGAATAGGAAGAGAGAGAATTCCTTCATTAAGAATGAGAGCAAATTATATTATTATATATTATTAATTATAGTTGCATCTATACCTTTGTATGAGAGGTTTTTTTATAATGGATACAGTAGAAGTATTTTAAAAGAGCTGAAGTATAGACTCCATGCAGTTATATGTTTAATAAATATGGAAGAGACAGTTGTATTTACTTGCTAAAATGGTTTGACCTCACTAAATATGTTAGCATTCTACAGTTTCTGGAAAAGGGTTCCTTCTATAAGAAAAATCTTAGAAAATCTAAAAATTAAACTGAAACAAATAGGTAATATGATTCCAGTCTCTTGTTGGTCAGTGTTTAATGACTGGAAAGAATAAAATAAAAATAAGGAAAAGAAATCTGTAGTTAGAAGTCTAAAATATAACTTAGCCAAGCTAAAGCCACAGCTGCAGGCAGATAATAGAACAGTAAACTGATTGCAAAATATGCAGATGAGAAATCCCATGCCTGGGGTATATATCAGTTAAGACAGTCAGAGAAATTATGAGTTACACAACCAGAATCATCAGAAGATGACTGGCTATGCCATTGCCTTCTGCATCCTCTTCCACTTATGATTTGCCTGTGCCTCAAGAAGCTGAGAGTTCTTCCTGTCTGAGAGAGCATGTATAGGTAAATGTGTCAGAAGCAGATACCACCTCACAAGGTATATCTCAAGTTACTTCCTTCACTTCTAATAATCCCTCTGCGTCAGTTTATAACACTACATTCTGTCAACAGCGAAACTCAGTACTCATCGTAACACCATCAGATCAAATGTTAATGCAAATTGCTAATAAAGGAAAACAAATGCATCACAAACATAAACAGAGAACTAGCGCTAAGCATGTGGGAAGATTTAAAAGATTCCCTAGTAAAAGTTATTCACCAAAAGATAACACTCTGAAAAAGATTAGGCAAATCATTACCCAGTCTCTGATTGTCATAGATGGGGGGGGGGGGAGATATCATTAGATACCCCCTACCAAAGAAAATATAGAGGAAGAACAAATTGTGATTTTTCCACTGATTTTGATATATCACTTAGGCAAATGCACCCATTGTGAGAAGTAGCAAATGCAGCTGAGGCTAGAGATAGTGAGACTGAACCTGCCATAAGGGTAGTGTGCACATGGACTTCAGTGGATTTTCAAACCATTATAGATTATTTACACACATGCAGCTAAATATGCAAACATCTTAGTAGGAAATGTACAATTACAAAATCTAACTACTGAAGAAAAGACTTGACAACAGTATCAAAAGCCTCTACACCTCTGACTTTTTCAGGAAAATATGGGAAAATTTGAATGCAGGAAATAGCATCCCAAAACAAACAGATGATGGATTTCTGGCTACCAAGAATAACTTATTAAAAGCCATTACCACATTGTGTCCCCAAGCCCTAATTGGGCAAGAACCAAAGCTATTTTGTAAAAAAAAAAAACAAATCTTCTGATATGTATTTGCAACCCATGATAGATTTTTTTAGCCTTTTCTGGGCATCCAGAACCTATGGAAGGTGAGGCAGCCAGGAGGTTTTCGTCAGCTTTTGCAGAGGGTTTTTACTTTATATACAAGAGCAAATTGAAAAAGTTTGTTTAAATTGGTCAAGCTTGAGCATTCATGAAATTGTGAATCAAGCAGACAATACACATAGAGATGAAAAGGAACAAAAGAAAAAGTTGACATTCAATTCCAACAGCTTGATACCGAAACACAGGGAAGGGGAAGAAGAAATCATGGGGGAAGAAGTAGATTTAGATTTTTCCAAACCCAACACCCAGGATAAATATCAGCAAATGTATTATCCCCCTGTACCACTGCAGTCACAGTAAGGTGAACCACATATAGATAATTGTTGCAACTGTGGTCAGTCTGGACACTGGCAAAATGGGTGCCCACTGTCCAAACAGCATACAGATTTGCCAAATGTTCAAGCACCACAGCAAGCTGGAAGAAATATTTCTGTATGAAATGTTGATTGGCAGCCACCAATATGGCAAAAAACCATTAGGACAGCCATGAGCAGGAAGTAAAGTTATATTTTTCGGTACCAATTGCCCAAGACAGTCTTTTTGTCAATATGCAGTGAAAAATTTATCTCCTCTTTATCATCGATACAGAGCAACTAGATCTCTGATTATTTCAGCAAATGCTGAACATTTTCAACTTTCTAAAACTACAATTTGGGTTGTGGGACTGTCTGGAATAACTTTAGACTATCCAGAAACAAAATGTTTTCCCAACTCAAATCAGCCCCCTAAAATAACAGCATGCTTTTTTCTATGGGAAATTTTGTCAATTTAAATCTGATAGGTAAAGATTTATTATGTAAATTAAGACACACCCTTTATTGTACACCAATGGTGTATTCCTAGATATTCCCAGTGAACTTTTAAGGTTATATTCAAATGCCCATACAGATGAAGATGCCCTTTTCATTATGCTAACATCAGAACCAGTCATAGAAAATGCTGACTTGAAGGAATTAAAAGTGATCTCACCATGACTCTGGATGACCCATGAAAATATGGTACGGCTTATAAAAGACGCAGGACCTGTGTGTATAACAATGAAACCCTGTGCGCACCTGTCTATGGTAGTTCAGTATCCTTTGCCAGTAAAAACAGAAAAAGGAATCAAATGTGCTAATTTTGCCTTGTCACAAGAAGGTATCATTGCCACAACTAGAAGTGCCCATAACACTTATATTTTATCAGTTAAGAAACCAGGGGAAAATACATATAGATGTGTACAAGATTTATGAGCAGTTAATGCAGTAGTAGTAGTGCCAACATTTCCAATAGATCCTAATCCTGCAACAATACTGACTTATGTTCCATAGAAAGATATTTAATTTGCTTTTTTCGATCCCTATACATGTGGACAGCCAATATCTATTTGCATTCACATACAGAGGGCAACAGAATACCTGGACTAGATTACTGCAGAGATATGTGGAAACGCCCACCATTTGAAAAAAATAAATAAGATTTCCTTATTGTTCTATCTTAATTCAATACATGAATGTTTTTTCTTTTAGTAGCCTCATAAAATGTATTAACTTAATTGATTAGAACCTATTTACCTTTTAATTCGGGCAAGAATACTTTAATAAAATAGATTTCAAATGATTGACTTCCATCATCTTTCAGACGTTACTCAATGTCTTGTAAATACTAATGTAGTTTGCTTAGAAAACAGGGTTCCCATATCAATACCTTCACTCATTCAAACAATGAAAAAGTCCTGAGGGCCATTCTGCACTATACAATGTGAGTTTATGTAATTTCCTCAAGTACAAAAATTTAAATATACAATAGTAGTTATTGACACTTTTTCCTGATCGGTAAAGGTACATTCTTCTGTGAAAAATAACACAAGGACAGTAGCTAAGAAATTACTAACATAACTAATTCTAATATTTGGGGTCCTTTGTTGCATTCACTCAGATCAAACCCTAAATTTACAAGTTTAGCCATAATGTGTGAAGAAACTGGTCTTAAGTGGCCAGAAGATTTACCCTTAGTCTTATTTAGTAGGAGAAGTGCAGCCAGTACCACCAGTAAACAGTCAGGCCCATGAGAATGCTTGCTATAAAACACTTCCAAAGAATCTGGAATTAAAAGACATAGATGAATAACTTTTCTTGCATTGTAAATCTGTCTGTTCTGGCTTGCAGAATTATCAAAAGTCTATTTTGTATGCAGTACAGTAACCCATAGCAATGAAGGTAATGAGATGCAGTTCAGAGATTTTGTCTACATTAAGGTACACCCTCAGAGAGACAAACTCAGCCCACATGGAAAGGGATCTGCTTTGTTTTGCTCGTCACTGCTATTGACATTCATTGTGAGGGTCTCCCCATCTGGAACCACGTGCCACATGTGAAAAAGTTCCTCCCTCATGACAAGTGCAGCTGAGACTCCAGTGACATCATTCCACATGAACTAGTAGAACCTATTGCAATCAAAACCAGACAAATAACACAGGGATACCATTACATCTGGAAGTGACAGTGATGTTTTGTCATCTGGACCAAATTTGGAACTACATGTGAACTATTTGCCATCTAAACCGATTACACTTTTGCCATTCAGATTAAATCCAGAAGTGAATGCACCTTTGTACCAGGCAATGAAGTGAAATCATGTCACTCTATTAACTAATCTTGGTCTAATATAAACTTTGGCAGTGAAGAAAAAGCAACTCTTCTTCAGTAATGCAGCTCCTGCATGGAATATTGCCACTGAGCGATTCAATAAACAAGGCTGGGGGCATGCATGAGCCTGGTAGCACTATTCTGGTATGGACACCACTGAATAATGCTAATTACCTCATTTGCTGGTGAAAACCATGCAAATGAGGTGGATATGTGACTTAGTAAGCAGGCAGGCATCTGTGCCAGAACAGTGTTCATTGCAGAAATGTATTCGGTTACTGACCATGTACATTTCTGCATAAATCAAAATGGGGGCATGACAGCTCAAAGTAGACATACCAATGGCCAAACATATGGTCAATGGCATGAAATGGAGTTGCAAAATTATAAAAATCAAAGTTTTTTGGCTGATTTCAGCCATTTAAGCATAGCCCAGCGGCGCAGAAATGAGATTGTGCTGAAAATAAAAAAAAATAATGTGAAAAGACAATTTTAAGTGAAACCTGCATTTTTCTATTATAGTGTATAGCATGTGGAATCAAATAACAGGTAACACTAGTTGCTAAGGATAAAGGCTCCAGTGTAGTGGTGTTACAAGGGAATAAGGCAGTGGGGTATGCAAAAGAGCAACATTTACTGAATCACAAAATGGGAGACAATTGTCTGGCTGCACTTATGTAGGAGCTATAAGGCAGTAGTGTATGCAGGAGAAGCAGCTGACATGAAAAGGGGGTGTGTCATGCTTAGTGTGAGCACATTGAAGCTCCACAGTTTCCATTTGAGCTTAGCTAAGCAAAGCTAAGCAAGGGTGTGTGTGTCTAAGGCTGTATTTACTAATTCCATAAAATGAGGAGCATGTTCATGTCCAGGGGAGGGCCATTAAGTGTTTACTTTAGCTAAACAGGTTTGCGCGGTGCACATTGGCTCTTAAATAACAACAACAACAAAAATGGAAATAGCAGAACTGTTTACATTTGAGCGGTGGGGTTGCGTGGCATGCAGTGGGGGTTAAAGGGATGGAAATGAGAAGGGAAAACAACAAATATGGGAAATAGCAGAATAAAAGCAATTAAGTACAAATAATATAGATGGCAGATGGAATATATCATAGTAAGCCAATCATACAGGCAGCAACTGCAGCACAACAGTATAAACTATGCAAACACCTTTCAGTATGGTTTTTCCCACAAACTCTGCACTATTGGTGCACACATTCATAGGTTCATAGGTTCATAGGTAGGTACTAGGCTCTTGGCCCTAAGGCCTATATAAGCCTAGACAAAAAGGTACTCTGGCTTTCGCCACCCAAGAAAATTATTTACCTGTGCCCCTGTTGAGCAGAGCCACAGAAGTGATCTTCGGGGTGAATTTCCTATTTCCCATCCAATTATAAAGATTTTTCTTGAAGAGTGCTAATGAGGAGCTTTGTTTGATATAGATTGGTAGTTTGTTCCAGAGTATGGGAAGTCTCTTGGACAGGAATCTATCCCTCCAGCATGTTCTGTTTATTGTGGTAACAAGGTTTAGGTCCCTAGAGCATGTAGTTCAGAGGGATTGGGATTTCTTTAAGTGGAGCATGTCCAAAAGTCCTGGGTTTGACATAGCTTTGTATGTTAGGCAGAGATCACCTCTGAGTAGGCGATATGCGATGGAGTAAAGCTGGAGTTTTTTGAGATGGTCTGCATAGGACATCTGTTTGAGGCCAGTAATCCTCTTTGTGTTGTATTTTTGCAGCCTTTCCAGTTGTTGTAGATGTCTTGTGAGGTACATACCAAAAGGACCATTGTACTCTATAATGGGTCTAATGAGTGATGAGTAGAGGGGAACAATGACCTCTTTTTTCCTGGATGAGAAACCTTTTGTGATGAGGTGTGCCACATAGAAGGGTTTCCTGACTACTGTGGCGATGTGATTATCAAAGGAGAGACTACTGTCAACCTGTGTCCCAAGGTCTCTTATCACACTTTTGATGTTAAGTAGACTACCGCCTATGTGGTAGTTCATGGGTACAGAGTTTTTACCAAAAGGGATGACAATCCACTTTTTGGCATTGAGCGTGAGGACATGGCTTTGACACCAGGCATTTGTCTCTGTGAAGCCCTTTTGTAGGATGTCCACATTGTTAGGAGTTTCAGTTATGGCTCCTAGTTTGCAGTCATCTGTGAACTTTGTTAGCCAAAGACCTTCTGTGTTAGTCTGTACTTCAGAGAAGTAGATACCAAACAGGAGAGGACCCAGGACTGAACCCTGTGGTACTCCACTTGTCACTGGTCTGAAGTCGGATTTGGAATCTGCTATTTTCACAGTGTTCATTCTTACAGTGAGCCAGTTGGCAACCTATCTTGTGACATAGGGATTGATACCTACTTTAGTGAGTGTATCTATAATTCTTGAGTGGGGGATGGTGTCAAAAGCCTTGGCGATATCTAGATTGGCTGTGTGAACCACCTTATCCTCATCTACGGCTTTGTTGACTGCTTCAAAGAAGTCTATCAAGGTTTAGGATACATGATCTGCCTTTTACAAACCCGAACTGGGTGGGGTCCAGAGTTGGAGATTACCAATGTTTTTGTTTATAAGTTCCATGATGATGCATTCCATGACCTTGCAGACCAGGATCATCGGGCTAATGGGGTGGTAGTTCCCGGGGTCCATGATAGATCCCCCTTTGTGGAGTGGGATAACTGTCAATGTGCGACATTCAGTGGGCACAAAGCCTGAGGTGAGGCTATGATTGAACATGGTACTTATTGTGAATTTTAACTGACAAAATGTTAGGGGCTGCTGTTGCTTTGATACATCAATATGTGCTAGAGGCTGATGGTGGTGAGGAGGATAATGCTTGCAACTGCCCCAGACTAAGAAAGAGGAGAAGAGTGTTCAGACCTAGGGTAACCTACCAGGGGCTACATGATCTAGAGATAGAGCACTACAGGGTGGACAGGTACATACTGTAGCAACTCATTGAGCTGTGCCGGCCTCTCCTCAGACCCAGAGCCAACAGAGGGGAACCCATCCCAGTGGATACCAAGGTATGTGTAGCCTTAAGAATACTAGTTACAGGCACTTTCCAAATACCTACTGGAGACATCATGGGGGTCTCACAGGCATCTGCATTCAGGGTACTCCACCAGTTCCTGGATGCCATGCTACCATATGCCGGTGAGCACATTTGCTTCCTCGACATCCTTGAGGAGAGGACCAGCAATATGCATCTCTTCAACCATGTAGCAGAGTACCCCAAGGTACTTGGTGCCATAGACTGCATGCACATCCACATCAAAGTACCACCTGATGAAGAGGGTAGGGTCTACGTAAATCACAAGGGCTTTCACTCCATCAACTGCCAGGTTGTGTGCAATACCCAGGGCATTATCATTAATGTGTGTGCTGGCAGCCCTGGAAGTTATCACGACTCCCACATCTGGAATTCCTCACAGCTGTACCAGTGATCACCAGGGGGACATCCCGTATGGCCATCTGGTGGGGGATGCTGGCTATGCACTGGAGCCGTAGATGATGAGTCCCATCAGAAATGCACACACACCCACCCAAGAATGCCATGATTAGGCACACACACAAACCAGGATAATTTTAGAGAGTCTTTTGGAATGCTCAAGTCATGGTTCCGCTGCCTTGACATATCTGGTGGAGCCCTGCAGTACTCTCCAGCCACATGTGCACACATGTTCATAGTATGTGCCATGCTACACCATATGATCCTGGAGAAACAGCTGCAGCAGGAACAGCATGGGGAAGGGCCACACTGTCCCTCACCATTGCTAAAGTCCCCACAGGCACAGAGGGACTCAGAGGAGAAACCACCAGAGCCAGCTCCTGTAGGCAGATGGAGGAGTGCCCAGTATGCTGTGGCCTTGGCAAAGAGACAACGCATACACACACACTGACACTGTAAAGACCCAGGGACTGACCCTTCTCTCCGACTCGCATACACAGTAAAATGGGTGCCACACACATCACACTACCGGTACCTTACCATGTATAGGCAGTGTACTGCGTGCATATGACATAAGCAGCCCTCAAGCACTGTCCTCACAACTGCTGCAGGCACAAGTTAAGTCAGTTTTCTTAACATTAAATGAATGGATTAGTATGTTCTGGTAGCATATCCATGGTATTGACACATACATGCAAGGGAATGGGGTGGCATACTGGGATAGCTGCAGACAACTGACATCTATGTGGGACACAAGCAAATATTTGCCCAATACTGGCTTCGCCATACTATGGAGTAGTACCCAATGTGACAAATCCCACTGCAATATATGTGGGGGGCCAACTAATGGGAGGGTCATAGGTCACAGGCATGGATGTCAGTGTGGGGGTCCCATACTCACCCCTCAGCTTCACCCAGCAAGTCAGCTGTAGAAAACCATAAAGAAATGTCTGGCAAAGGCTCAGAAATAGTGACAATGATGAAATACTCCCTACAGACTTACACAGTGATAGCACAGCAGGTATTGCAGTGGCAGTAAGGCTCTGAAGGGTATGATGTCTGAAACTCAAATGTATGCCATTACAATCTGACCTGTGGTCTTTAATAATATGCCCTTAGTCTCCAAGACAGGGCACAATACTATTCTGAATGGAACCAAAATGTAAAGCAAATATCAGCACAGTCGGTGAAAATGTGTACAGTTGACAGGTGTGCCCCCCACACCCATATTCCCATAGAAATGTAGTAACATGTATGTTTGCAAGGAAATAGCAGCACAGCACACATTACCAGGGCTCTCCCAATCAACACGATAAGTTGTTGCATGTCCACAATATGCAGGGGTCAATGACCTATGTATATGTCTGGTTATTACTGTCAGGATGTGGCCACCACTTACTCATGGCTGTTGTGTTGTAGTGGCCTAGGTATAGTGCTGTCTTTGACAGTGCCATGTTCCAAAAACTGCCGTGCCAAGTATTCTGCATATCAGCCACACCTATGGTAGGAGTTGTATACACTGTCCAGATGTCAGTATCTGTTAATGCAGGAAAGCTGTACAGGTCATGGGCAGGGGGCCACACAGATGAACAGTACACAGCTTGAAGTAACCTACACAGTGCCTACCATACCTGTCAACTGTACAGACCTATTGCAAAATATCCAGAGGTTTGCATCATAATTGTTGTCTGTATAACATGAAATAGTGGTTGTCTGGCAATTCATTGGCAAATCACGTAAGACTAAGGTCAGAAAATAATGACAGATTATAGTGTCAGACTTCATACCCTATAGAAACACACATGCTAATGCCAAACCTGTTACTGAATCACCTTTCTAGGTTTGTAAGGTCAATACTTAAAAATGCTCCCTATATTTAAGCTTCTGTCCCCCAATCACTTATGGCTTTGTCCAGATGTCTGGCTGTCAGAAGTTGAGTGGTATGGTGCCTAGTAGGACAGCAGGTACCTGAAGGTCACTGTACTGCCAGTGTATAAAAGGCTGCCACATTTCTGTGTCAGCACTGAAAACATGTCACTAGCTAACAGCCAAACCCCTGGAATGACACAGGTTGTCACAGAAAGAGCACAAGTATGTCTTGTATATCTGTTCTTCTTCTCCTAACAATGCATTTGCCTGCCAACAATTTGCAAAACAAAAAAGGGTCATGTTAAGCCAGCAATGGCAGACAGTGGGGAAGCAGATGTTAAACCCATTAGAGCAAACAAGCAATAAACAAACTGGTCTCCCAACTGTATATGTTTGGCAGAACATGATTAACACCCTGTCCCCATGTGTGGGCCTTTGTCTGACTGTCATATTTGGGCCTTTCTAGATCTCAGTCTGTGAGAGTATGACAGCTAGGCCCACATATAGCCTCATAATAACATATAGCAACACAAACCCTCTAAGGACCACAGCAAATGTAGTGGTGCAATAATGGACAACTTGCTAAATAGGTATACTCAGAGGTGTGAAGTCCACAACCCTGTGTGCGATGTAATGGCATGTACCCTGCCCATATCTGAATTACAAATACATAAAAGCCACTGTGGCCAAAGTCTATGACTGGACTACAGAAGGACAAAGATACACACACATAAGAGGAAGGGGAACCACTGGACAGATAAATGGAGAATGTGCACACCAGAACAGATTGTGCAGTAACATAGGTGCTATGCAGTGTAAGAGTCAGTAAACATCACCTGCAAATAGACAAAACACACCCATGTAAGTGGAGATCCACAACAAAACAAAGCCTAAACAATGGACACCTCAGAGGCAAAAATCACATGAGAACTACACAAACCTACACACCACAGACTATGTAGACTCCACACACCAAGGTCTTGCAAACACTAAGGCCTTACCACAAACCCTGAACACCTACCTTATGCAGACAGGCTAACAGCACTGTCCCCGTTCTCCATTCCATGCAGACTCTGCTGAGATGACCCCTGTCTGGCATACAAATCAATCCAGACCCTGCCTTGATGGAACTGTTGCACATCTGGAACTCACTCAATCAACCTGTAGGTGCAGCATCAACCTGGGCTGTGATAGCAGTGCAGCTTGTTGGTGTGACAGATACATCTACCACACACTACCCCATCTGTGG